>NW_015541046.1:208491-208816 GCF_001515605.1 Sinocyclocheilus anshuiensis | reverse complement strand
AACGATATTAAAAAAAAAAAAAAAAATATATATATATATATATATATATATATATGTACAGTATGTATGTATGTATGTATGTATGTATATGATGGTGGTCAAGTCTGACTGAACAAGTCTGAATATCCATTTTATGTAAGTCCATTTTCTTTACATCTACAGTGACTCTATATGACTGAATACTTGTATGTCACTAAATCAAGTGCTAAGCAAGTGTACGTGTGTGTTTGTGTGTTTCTGGTGTGTGTGTGTGTGTGTGTGTTTCTGGTGTGTGTTTATGTGTTTATGGTGTGTGTGTGTTTCTGGTGTGTGTTTATGTGTTTCT
>NW_015541046.1:203793-208432 GCF_001515605.1 Sinocyclocheilus anshuiensis | reverse complement strand
TTGTGTGTGTGTGTGTGTGTGTGGGTGTGTGTGTGTGTGTGTGTTTGTGTGTGTTGTCGAGCACTCATAGATGAGTCTGAAGTCCCGTTGGTTCTGATAACATCATTTTCCATCTGCTGCTCTCATTCGGTTCATTCAGCGGAAGCTGCTGGTTACTAAACAACCGAGCGTCTGGATTCGCCTCCAGAGTTCCTGATGTCTGATAAGAGACAGAACAACAAGCAAAGCTTCATCCAACCTACAGCTCTCAGGACCAAACTTGTCTGCTTTATAATCGGACATTAGCAGCATTTGACTTTCTTGATGATTTTTAAGCTCATAAAAAAATAGGTGTAATTTCCAGAGTGTACATTCTCACTGCTTTTTTCACCACAATACAGACTTTAAACCTGAACAGGGTTTTTCCATTGTTCATCTACAGTTTTTAAGGTCATTTACCTGCCGGCACTTTTGATCAACTTAATGCGTCCTTGATGAATAAAAGTATTTATTTCAAGAAAAAATTCACACAAACTATATATATATATATCTTCTTTCTGAGTTGTATGTGAGGTGTGTGTTTGTGCCGGTTCGTATAGTTCAGTAAACATGCTCTGCTGTTTTGACCTCTGGGCTTCTCTGTCTCTCTTTCTTCTGCCTCTTTCTTTATTTTTCTTTTTTCTCCAATCAAGGAGGAATTATCTTCTTACCGGAAAGCGAGTTGGCCACTAATTTTAGCCGCTCTTGATTGAGGCTGGAGGCTCAGGCTGAGGCCACATCCACCCGACCCAGAGAAGTTAATTCCTACCAGAACACACAACATGTGTTTAGTTCTCCAACACACACACACACAGAGACCAGCTGCAGTCTGCTGCCCGTGTGTGTGTGTGTGTTCAGCTGTACAGGCCATTTTTCAGAGGCCGTGGTTTCCGGAAGTATTTTTCCATTTCATTTGCTTTATTCAGTTGAATTTCAAAAAATTCTGAGTTGCACTTCACAGTAAGGTTCAATTTATTAAATTATTGCATTGGGTTTTTTAAAATGTCTTACTGTTTTGAAAAACAACCACATGTATATGTATACAGTTAGGTCCATATATATTTGGACACTGACACGATTTTCATAATTTTGGCTCTGTACGTGTCATGGTATGCTACTGTGAGGAGCACAGACCGAGGAACGAGGAGACGCAGAGTCCAATTCAAACATACAATCTTTAATAATATCCAGGGAAAAAGGAAAACACACGTAGCAAGGGTTGACATTAACAATTCCAGACAAGGGAGAACTTGTCCCCCCCCAAGAAAATTTCTTGGTGAAAATTTGGAATTCTGGGGCACCCTGGAGGAGCGGGCACTTGAGGGCGCTCTGGAGGAGCGGGCACTGGAGGGCGCTCTGGAGGAGCTGAATCTTGAGGGTGCTCTGGAGGTGCAGGGCTGGCTAACTCGGGGGAATCAGGAGACGAAGGAGGGCTGGACAGGACCAGCGGAGATGAAGGAGACTCAGGGGACGATGGAGAGCTGGACGGGACCAGCGGAGACGAGGGAGAACGTTCTGGAGCGGATTCTGGAGTGAGTATAGGAGCCGAGAACTCTGGAGGTAGCGCCATGTCCAAGAGCGCCAAGTCAGCGGCGGCCGGTGGGCTTGACGTAGGAGAGGCCGACGTGCCTGACAGCGAGCTGGTTCTGGATCGGGGATGGACGCTCTCCAGACACCGGAGGATCCCTTCCCTCCAGCTCAGTCCAGTGGTGTCTGGGAGGTCCATGGGGCGATGGTAGTTGGCCCCGATCCAGAACAGCGAATTCAGCGTCGCATTATCCAACGCTGTACACACGGCGAGCCCGCAGAACTCCTGTGCATACTCCACAAATGGGAGATCTCTGCGGGCTAGGGCTACAAAACGTGCGGCAGTTTCCATAGCCGCAGAGGGAAAACAGGAAAAAAAAAAAGACTTTAAAAAAACTGAAAACAAAAATGGGGAGAAGGAGCGCCGTTTACTTTTTGTTGGGTCTGGAATTCTGTCACGGTATGCTACTGTAAGGAGCACAGAGCGAGGAGACGCGGAGTCCAATTCAAACATACAATCTTTAATAATATCCAGGGAAACAGGAAAACACACGTAGCAAGGGTTGACATTAACAATTCCAGACAAGGGAGAACAGAACGGGCTCAAACTCAAATAGGGCAGACAGGTGAGGAGGATAACTAATAACAAGGAACAGGTGACTGCTAATAATGGGAACAGGAACCAAACCAAATAAGGACAAACAGGAACATACACGTGACAACACGCCACCAGAATAGAATTAAAATAAAACAATCAAGATGAAGTTTGTTAGTGGGTCTTTCTGTCTTTAGTTTTCTCTTCAGCGAGTGAAATGCTGCTCAGTCGGGTTGAGATCAGGAGAGTGACTCGGCCATTGCAGAATAATCCACTTTTTTACCTTCAAAAACTCCTGGGTTGCTTTTGCTGTATGTTTTGGGTCATTGTCCATTTGTACTATGAAGCGCCGCCCAATCAACTTTACTCCATTTGACTGAATCTGGGCAGAGAGTATATCCCTGTACACTTCAGAGTTCATCCGGCTGCTTCTGTCTTCTGTCTCATCATCACTAAACACCAGTAACAAAGTGCAACTGAAGCCATGCACGATCATACATCACACTGCTCCATGTTTCACAGATGATGTTGTGTGCTTTGGATCATGAGCTGTTCCAAGCCTTCTCCAGACTTCTTTCTTCCCGTCATTCTGGTACAGCTTGATCTTAACTTCAACCAAACAATGCTTTTCCAGAAGTGGTCTGGCTTTTTTAGATGTTTTTTGGCAAAGTCTAATCTGGTCTTGTTTGCAGCTTGTGGTGAAGCCTCTGTATCTGTTCTGGTGAAGTCTTTTGATTGTAGACTTTGACAGAGACCCGTCTTCCTCCTGGAGAGTGTTCTTCTCTTGGCTGATGTTGTGATAGGGTTTTTCTTTACCATGGAGAGGATTCTCCGATCATCCACCACTGTTGTCCTCCGTGGACGTCCAGGTCTTTTTATGTTTCTGAGTTTACCAGTGCGTGCTTTTTTTCTCAGAATTTACCAAACTGTTGATTTGGCCGCTTCTAATGTTCCTGCTATCTCTCTGATGGATCTGTTTTGTTTTTGAAGTCTAACATTCATCTGTTTCACTTGTATGGAGAGATCTTTTGACCGCATGATGTGGGTTTACAGCAACAACTTCCAAGCGCAAATGACAGACTTAGATCAACTCCAGACCTTTTACCTGCTTAATTGATGTAGAAATATGAAGGAATAGCCCACATATGTCCATGTAATGGCTTTTGAGTCAACTGTACAATTACTCATGGTCCCTTGATAAAGGGGGGAGGTACATATTAAAGAGCTGTAATTCCTTAACCTTTCCTCCAATTGTGATGTGAATACCCTCAAATTAAAGCTCAGAGTGTTCCATATTCATGTCACGCCTGTTTTGGGTTTGGTTTCATGTTCATGTTTTCATGTCTTTTATTTTGGAGTTTATTCATGGTCCCTGTTTGTGTCATGCTTCCCTTTCCCTCATGTATTCATGCCATTGGTTCTCTTGTTCATTGTATCATGTTCTGATTGGTAGTCTTAGTCATGTGTCCTGTCTCTCATTGGTAGGTTCTTGTCATGTGACCTCTATTGTTTGAATAAACTGCACATGGGTTCTTCACTACGCTTGCCTTCAGTGGACTGAATTCGTTACAATTCATTATATAACTGTAATTTGAATATGTTTTTGTCAACAGCTAAAATAATAAAAAAATTGCCTGTGTCCAAATATATATGGACCTAGCTGTATATATACAATTAAAACAATAAAAAAAAAATGTTTTTCACATTTATTAGGTGTATATACATTTATTATTCAAGATTGATGTCAATTCATTAATTAATTCATCACTTTATTATATACTATTATGTACTTACTATATATATATATATATATATATATATATATGAAAGTAAAACGCTTTTTAATGCTTATTTTACATTTGTTGTTTATATTATATAATATTTTAAAATTATGTTTATTATGCTTATACCATTTATTAATCTACGTGAATGTTAATTCACAAAATGAATTAATGTTTGTACAATTGAACATCATCTTAGATTAATAAATGCTTGTTCATTGTTTGTTTATTATACCTAATGCGTGCGATTAATGTTAACCAAATAACCTTATTGCAAAGTGTTACCAAACCATGCGGCTCCAAACTATCATTACAAATTTTGATTTAAAGCAAAGAATATGAAAAGAAAGATACCATACTTTATGCTTAAAGGGGTCATATGATGCTTTTTTAAAGATCATTATTTTGTGTATTTGGTGTAACAGAATATGTTGACATGCTTTAATGTTCAAAAAACACATTATTTTTCAAATACTGTACATTATTGTAGGTCCTCTATGCCCCGCCTCTCTCAAACGCTTCGTTTTCTACAAAGTCCCTCCTTCCGACAAGCGCAGTCTGCTCTGATTGGCCAGCTGACCCAGTGCATTGTGATTGGCCGAACACCGCAAGCACTCGTTCGGAAATGTAACGCCCCATAATCGCGAGCTTCATCTTTCAAAATAAATGTAAAGACCGTAAATAATGTAATTAGTTTTACCATCAGTTCAAGCCCGAA
>NW_015541046.1:199260-201760 GCF_001515605.1 Sinocyclocheilus anshuiensis | reverse complement strand
TCAATTTTGCATGCATTCTCTGGGAATCGAACCCATGACTTTGGCACTTCTAGCACTATGTGCTACTGTTTGGAATTATAATGCAATATTTATATAGTCCCACATTTTTGCATACAGCTCTGATTTTCCTGCACTACATATACATTTACATTTATGCATTTAGCAGATTTTTTTTTAAACCCACAACCTTTTGCGCTGCTAACACAATGCTCTAGCACTGAGCCACAGGAACACTATATACACAAGTGAAGCGTGTAAATGTTGTTGTGAACTCGCAGCGTTCCAGTTCTTCCAGTGTGTTTGTGGAGAGCCGTTTCTCCTGACAGACAAAAGCTCTGGCGGCTTCATTGTGTCTCTGTGGGTTTGGTCTTTGCTTACAGTAAGAGGAACATCTGAGCGCACTGGTTTTGTCTTTCAGCTGAAGGTCACGCAGATGTAAGCGGATCGGTTTCCGGCGTTACGCGAGTATCTGTGTCTGCGCTGATAGCAGAAGCCCATCCACACCCCTCACAGCAGCCAATCACACGCTCCTCAGGAACATACGGATCATTCATACTCCTCTGATTTACTTCAGACAAGCTTCATCACTATCAGAGGCTCTTCTGCTTGTTTACCTGCTTTTAAGTGTCTCAATCGAGTTTAACACAATCACACTCAAAAAATATTTAGGCTTAAATATAAGATTGATGTGTTTTAAATGCATGTCACATTTACATGCATTTGGGTTACATAGTTTTAACACAAACTATTAAACTTAAATTGATGCATATTTGTCAGTCATACATAAATCAAATAGATCAGATTTCTGTAATAGTGCTAGTTAATTCAATGTGTTTTAAATACACAGCACATTTATATATTATTTATTATCAATAAATCCAATTTGTTTCAATCTCATACATTTGATCAAATTGAATATTGCTTGTTCCATAGTTATTTTTACCATGTTCATACTTTGAACTGAATAAATGTAGTTGATTTTACAGTTAACAGGTTAATTCTGATTCTAAGCTATTTGAAAAAATACATTTTGAAAATGTGATTAGTTAAATAAAATCAAATAGCTATATTAGTAATATTACTAATATACTTGTCACGTGTTTGTTTCTGTTTAGTTCCTGTTTGCCCCTATTTGCTTCAGTTCCTGTTCTCATTTAGTTAATCATTGTTTATTCTGTTCACCTGTTTTGATTGATTACTCCTCACCTGTTTCTGTTCTCCCTGATTACGTTCCATGTGTTTATAAGCCCTATGGTTTCCTCAGTTCCTTTGTCTTGCGTTAATGTTATTTTCAATGGTTTAAGTGTGTTGATGTATATTAAAGACTCCTTTACTTCCACTCCTTCTTCGTGCGCATTTCTACAACCACGACCGCATGCCAATGTGTGCTTTGATTTGATTAAATACTCAGCACAGACCTCGACATTAAAAGGATAGTTCACCCAAAAATGAAAATTACCCCATGATTTACTCGCCCACAAACCATCCTAGGTGTATGTGACTTTCTTCTTTCAGCCGAACAGTCATTTTAAAAATGTATCCTGGCTCTCACGTTCCATGTGTTTATATACCCTGTGTTTTCCTCAGTTCCCTTGTCTTGCTTTAAAGTTACGTTGTGGTGTTTATCTCCTCTGTTATTCTGTATTACACTCTTGGATTGATAATTAAAGACTCACCTTTTGGATTACCCCATCGCTGTGTGCCTCATCTACCCACATCGGGACAGAAAGCAAGACCACAAAAACTGAAAGTAAGCGGCGTATTTTCCCCCGTGTTTGTTTTCCGCCTTTTTTAATAGTTTTTGGTTTCCCATTTTTTTTCCCCCCGCGGCATGGAAACCGCCGCACGTTTCGCCACTCCGAAGACGAGCCCACCGGCCGCTCCGAAGATAGGCCCACCGGCCGCCATAGACCCAAGCCCGCCGGTCAAGCCCACCAGCCGCGCCTTTCACCCCGAGCCTAGAGGGGAATCTGAGGAGGAGAAAGCAGTTGGTTCTGGTCCTTAGGCGCGCTCCAGTGTCGACTCCAGCTCCTCAAAAACACCTTGCTGTGCCTGCTCCTCCAGAGCACCCTCCAGTGCCAGCTCCTCGTAAGCGCTTCCCAGTCCCTGAATCCAGCCCAGAGTGGGCTCCAGTTCCCGACTATAGCCCACGGAGGGCTCCAGTTCCCGAGTATAGCCCAGTGAGGGCTCCAGTTCCCGAGTATAGCCCAGTGAGGGCTCCAGTTCCCGAGTATAGCCCACGGAGGGCTCCAGTTCCCGAGTATCGCCCAAGCAGGGCTCTAGTCCCTGAATCCCGTCCAGAGCACCCCCAAGTGCCTGCTCCTCCAGAGCGCCCCCCCAAGATTCCTTGAAGAAAATTTTTTTGGGGGGGGAATATACCCGTGGCCGAGCCGGCTCCTGAGCTGTCTGCTCCGCCATGGCTCCCCGAGCTGCCCGCTCCACCATGGGACCCGGATCCGGTACCGAGGCATCTGGTCCAAGCCTGTCCTCAGGGACCTCC
>NW_015541046.1:198300-198915 GCF_001515605.1 Sinocyclocheilus anshuiensis | reverse complement strand
ATATAATATATTTTATATTATAATACATATTCCATTTTAGTGGTGCAACAAAATATTTAATATATAGCTAATTCAAATATTGAAAAATACTATAAAAGTTTATAAGTAATCGTAAAATAACACTGGTGTGTTCAGCATATTATTGTGTGTTAAATGTCTAAAAAATACAAGTGAGTTAATAGTTATCATATTTTATGTTTTAATTCTTGACTGATGTTTAAACCATTTATACTTTTTAACTGAATAAATGTAAATGTTTTCGTAATGAACAGATTTATGCTGATTCTAAGCAATTTGAATAAATGCATTTTGAAAACGTTTATTTAAATAAAATCAAGTAGTTAATAATAACATACTATGCCATGATTTCTAAGTGCAGAAATCTGACCTGTTTGATTGATGACTGACAAACATGCATCACATTAAGTTTATTAGTTTTTTTTATGTTAAAACATAATGCATAAGTAAATTTAGGTCTAAATATTTATATTTATATAAGAATAGATTACTGATGGATGCATACAGACAACATCATATTCGCTTCATAAAACACCTGGTTGAGTGTCTGCTCGTGTGTGTGTGTGTGTGTGTGTGTGTGTGTGTGTGTGTGATTTG
>NW_015541046.1:193197-196636 GCF_001515605.1 Sinocyclocheilus anshuiensis | reverse complement strand
GAGAAGTGCTCACTAACACAGATTTAGACAGATTTGTGAACAATATTTGAGAGAAATAGGCCTTTTGTGTACATAGAAAAAGTTTTAGATCTTTGAGTTCAGCTCATGAAAAATGGGGGCAAAAACAAAAGTGTTGCGTTTATAATTTTGTTCAGTGTATATATATATATATATATATATATATTATTGAAACTATTTTATTTTATGTTTATTTTCCTTCAAGTAATGAAAATGTTTTATGATTTTAGTTTTGGTTTCAGTAAACTATAAGAAATGCTTTAGTAGTGTATAGTGTGTAAGTAGTACTAAAATAACACTGTTTTCAGCATATTATTGTGCGTATTAAATGTCCAAGCAAAACTGTGTCAGACAAAACCTTTTTAGGGGACATTCGTGTCATCTTCAATTGGAAGAAAAAAAAAGAATAATATGTAAAAACAATGCAATTAAATCTTGTTTTTCAGTGTTAGTATATTGTTAATCAGGTGGTTTGTAATCTTTTCCATCGCATGTCCTTTTGTTTGTCTCCAGTCGTGATGCACGGGCTGTTATGAGGAGCTGTTATGGTTACAGCACACTCTGTCTGTCACACACACACACACACACACACACACGTTTGTTTTTGTGAAAAGTGGGGACTCTCCATAGGCGTCTCTTGTGTTTTGCACCACAGACTCTTATCTGTGATTCTTGAAAAGTGTTTGTAAAAAGGCATCTTTTTTTTGTTCATAACTGCAATGTGCAAGGTGTATTTATATGCTGATGCATGTCTGGCTGCACGTGTATGTGCATTTCTGCAAATGCACTTGGTGGTTTGGTAGGCCTTGGTAGAGTGTACTTGTTTTTGCATGTGCTTCACACACACACACACACACACACACACACACACACACACATATCGTCTCCCTGTGCCGTGTTTGGTCTCTTCCTGAGGATATAAGGAAGCAATGTGCCGCAGATCGAACCAATTGCACTGTAGGGTCACAGCGATGACTTCCTGGAGCTGTTTTCTCTGTCTGTCTGCTCTCTGTTGATTCAGTGTGTTGTTTTTCTATCAGACAGACAGACAGACAGACGACTTTCAGCTGCTGTTATCATCTGTTTCTCATCATCTGTTGTGTGTGTAACTCCTCTTCAACTTCCTCTCTTAACTGCACAAACAAATCAAGCTGCACAATATATCCAGATCATATCAGTATATCAGCCATAATGAGGGTTTTTTAATTTATCATATCAGTCTGGCAGATAATATCAGTTCTGTCTATTATCTACAGTTCAAACATGTATAATATTTTAGATAGGTTACTATTAAATAGTTATTCTGCCGTATAGTTTAATGTTTTGATGCCTCATTTCCAGTGGTATTTCACTGTTAGTTATTTTGAGTATTTTGAATTAGCTTTTATTTTTATATTTTCAGTTTAATTTTAATTTAATTTTTAATTTTTACTTTTTTTTTTTTTTTTGCTTTTTTTATTTAGTTAAAATGTTTTATGGAGTAATTTTAGTACTTAATTTATTTTAGCTATTTAATTTCTGATTTTCATTTTTAGTTTTTCATATTTATATTTGTCAGATTTATAAAAAAAAAAAAACATTTTTGTAATTATTTTACTTTATTGGCATGAAAAAAACCCTGCTCATTTCACTTGAAGAATGTGATTATAAGTATTTATAAATGATAAATTATTAGTATCGGTAAAAACACTACCATTCAAAAATTTGGGAAAACAATGTTATTATTTAAAACAAATGGATATTTTTATTCATAAAAGACATGCTAAATTGTTAAAAAGTTAAAGTATTGTTACGAACGATTTCTATTTCAAATAAATGCTGTTCTTTTGAACTTTCTATTCATCTGTGAATCCTGAAAAATACAACTGATCACGGTTTCCACAAAAATATAGTGCAGCACAACTGTTTTCAACATTGATAATAATCAGAAATGTTTCTTGAGCAGCAAATCAGCATATTATGCCCTGTCCACACGAACGCGGTTATTTTTAAAACCTCAGCTTTTTCTACGCGGTTTGGCCGTTCGTCCACACGCAAACACAGCACCAGGTCACTGAAACCGAACATTTTTGAAAACGCCTGCCAGGGTAAAGATTTTTAAAAAACTCCGGTTGCAGTGCTATCGTGTAGACAGCGAAACCGGAGATTTTGGCTTGTGACGTCGGAGCCTGTGCTGTTATCTCCGCCTACTGGAAACTTTTTCAGGCTTCTGATTGGCCAACATGGCTTTACGGTTGAGATTATATCGCCACCTGTTGGCTTGGCATGTTCTTGACAGTGCTTCATAGCATGCATTTGCGTTTTCATGTGGACAGAGATTTTTTTTAAAACGGAAGAAGGAAAAACTCAGTTTATAAAAATACACATGTACGTGTGGACGGCCTTATTTTAACAAAAAAAAGTAAATAGTAAATAATAAAATAAGAACATTTCTGAAGGATCATGTGACACTGAAGACTGGAGTAATGATGCTGAAAATTCAGCTTTGATCACAAGAATCAATTACATTTGAAAAGATATTCACATAGAAAACAGTAATTTAAAAATGCAATAATATTTCACAGTTTTACTGTATTTTTGATCAAATAAATGCAGCCCTGGTGAGCAGAAGAGACTTCTTTCTTATATTGCTCATCTGTGTGTGTGTGTGTATGTGTGTGTGTGTGTGTGTGTGAGTGTGAGAGAGTGTGTGTGTGTGTGTGTGAGAGTGTGTGTGTGTGTGTGTGTGTGAGTGAGTGAGTGAGAGAGTGTGTGTGTGTGTGTGTGTGTGTGTGAGTGTGTGAGAGAGTGTGTGTGTGTGTGTGTGAGAGTGTGTGTGTGTGTGTGTGTGTGAGTGAGTGAGTGAGAGAGTGTGTGTGTGTGTGTGTGTGTGTGTGAGTGTGTGAGAGAGTGTGTGTGTGTGTGTGTGAGAGTGTGTGTGTGTGTGTGTGTGTGAGTGAGTGAGTGAGAGAGTGTGTGTGTGTGTGTGTGTGTGTGTGTGAGAGAGAGAGAGTGTGTGTGTGTGTGTGTGTGTGAGAGTGTGTGTGTGTCAGGCTCTGATGCGTTATTTTCATCCCACTGCCGGACACAGATACTCGCAGGGAGATCTTCACGCTGCAGTTCAGGAGCATGCCCATCCATCCCAGCGTGCACCTGGAGGACCTGGTGACCCGGACGGAGCGCTACTCCGGGGCAGAGGTGAGAGGTCACTGCAGCTGCAGGGGTCAGAGGACACGCCATCATTTGCTGAAGTGTTTTCACACTGTTTACATGAGAGAGAGAGAGAGACACTGTTCTTCTGAAGCCCGCGTGACTCTGAGCTGCTGCACAGACGCTCTATTGTGTGTGTTTGTGTCCATGCTCATCGTGACTCAGCAGTCACTCGTGTGTGTGTGTGTGTGTGTGTGTTTGTGTGTGTTTGTTTGTGTGTGTGTGTGTGTGT
>NW_015541046.1:190824-192703 GCF_001515605.1 Sinocyclocheilus anshuiensis | reverse complement strand
TGCCATGCTCTGCAAACCACAAGTCAGCTGTGAGTGAAACATTTTGAAAACCAAATTTCCAACACGAAACAATGTCATCTAGGTCACATTGTTGCATTTCCTTCCTTTTGGTTCTCATACAAATAAACTTCCCCAATCAGGCAGGGTTAAAACAGCAGCGCTGTGGTCTCATCAGCACGTGACTTGACGAGTTACTATGAGATAGAGCTGCACGATTCTGGATAAATTGAGAATCACAAAATAATGTGACAAAATATTATTGCTGCAGTCTATTTAAAAGTGTTTAATTCATTTGAATGAATTATTTAACATTTTAATATATATGTATTTAAAATATAATATATTTAATACACCAATATTACAATTATGAAAAAGTGGTATGAATGAATGATTCAATGACTCACTCATAAATAATTAACTTGTTTCATTACTGGATGAATCAGCGTTTTTGAACAAATCTCTTGAATGAATGATTCAATGACAAATACATTTTTTAACAGGCACTTGTTTCCACTTAGTGGAGAAACAATGCAATCGACAAACATTATTTGAAGCGCCGGTTACTTTCAAAAGGGGATTTGCTCTGTTTTGATCACTACTGTAGACATCAGTGTTTCAATATATCTGAATTATAAATTATAAATTTTAATCCCAGTATATCTGTAATAATATGAATGACTGTAAGACAGAAATAATACTGTGCAGAGCACTGCATTTCAGCCCAGGCCCCGACTTATTTACGCCCCTAGGGCAGGGCTTCGGGCCTGTTTTAAGCTTCTCTTTATTTTTATATTTTAGACATCCATCAATTATGGTGATGAACAAAATTTGCCGCACTGGTGGAAACAACACAAGGCCACGACTTTCAACAGCAGCTCGGGCGGTTGTTTAGTTTCCTTGGTTTCAGCACAGCTGGAAGATCCGCGCTCAAGAACACACAATAGCCTAAAGCTTGGCGCAAAGATATTTTAAGATATTTGAATCATTTATTAATAAACTAGTGTTCTCTGAGTCAGTGTCGCAAAGATGAAGTTGATCCTGACTCGCCTTTAGAGAGAAATGCATCTTTACAGATTTTATAATGAAAGAGTTTTTTTTTTTTTGGTTTGAATTATTTCGTTTTAAAGTAGTAATTTTAAGCTTTCTATAGATATATTTATCAAGTCTGTGAGGCAAGTATTCACTGAGTTTCAGTTCATGTTTTTAAGTTCTCCTGTTCAAGACCGAGACGGCAGAAAGCACATCCTGTTTGTTTTGTTGATATTGTGAGTGCACACAATTAAAAGTAGACCCTTTACAGTTACAAATGATGCATTACTCTTACCTTTCTGAGCAAAAATTATGGCGTATTTTAAGTTGTTTTCAATGCAAGTGATCACACTGGCGCCTCCATGTGCTGTAAAGTGCACTTTAGCTCCTCTCTGCACAAACGATTGGATATGCATCTAACAGCGCACATTTAAATAGGTTTGTTTAACATTGTTATATGCTTGAACTGTTTTACTCAATTCAATTAAATTCAAGTTTATTTGTAGAGCGCTTTTCATGATACAAATCGTTGCAAAGCAGCTTTACAGAAAATGTAAGTTTCTATTTTAAAGTTTTTACATTATATTTAGTAGTAGCTGATCAGTGGTGACTATCTCAAGTTGATGTCTATATGGCAGAAATGTACAGTAAAATTCATGCAGTTAACAGATGGTGAACGCTATTAACTGCAATGATTATATGCAATGAGTATATGTTTTATATTTAGTGCTGGGCAACGATTAATCGCATACAAAAATAAAAGTTTTTGTGTACATAATATATGTTTGTGTATTGTGTATATTTATTATGTATATATGAATACACACCCATGCATGTATATATATATATA
>NW_015541046.1:164885-190364 GCF_001515605.1 Sinocyclocheilus anshuiensis | reverse complement strand
TTATATAATAAATGTATTTATATATCATGTAAATTATATTAATATAAATATATACATGTAAATATTTTCAAAATATATACTGTATATGTGTACATAATAAATATACACAAAACACACACATATATAAACACAAACTTTTATTTTGGGTGTGATTAATCGCGATTAATCGTTGCCCAGCACTTATATCTATAGATTTTATTTTAAGCAAATTGTGATGATTTGAAAAGTTTAAGTTGATCAAACATAGACTATGATCAACTCACTGTCTCCCGCTGGCCGCTTGATTTTTACTTTAAAAAACAAAACATAAATTTAACGAACAAAAAATGCTCCAAGCGTTTTTCTAAATTAACTTTCGTTAAAAAACGAAATTAAGTATAATCACTTTCCTATTACATACAAAACTAAACTATTTTAATTGCTGAAACAGTTGTAGTGTTCAAAAATCTACTACAAAAAGCTCAAAAAGCTCTACTGTATGAGTTCAGCACAGTGTTTGTGCGAGAAGTGTGTTCAGTAAATATCAGCCGACAGATGAGATCGTGTTTCACGTATTAAACTGTAAATAAACAGCTCATCCTTCACTGACACTCCTTACACTCTTCTGATTAACAGGTGAACACACACACACACACACACACACACACACACACACTCACAGGTGCTGATGTGTGGCTGTTTGTTGTTCTCTTATTATTATTAAGCGCACAGCTGCAGGATAAAGATGATGTATGGATGAGATCCTGATGTGCAGCAGCACACTAACACTATTTATGTCTAGTGTGCTGCCTATCTAGATGACACACAGCCAATGTTCCCTCTAAGAATAAATAAAATGCCTCACACTGGACACATGAGTTGGGAAAGCAATCTGAATAAACTCTAGTAAATGTGAAATAATTGCAAACCGCTATAGAGTTAGAATGTGGTTTACAGGTTTCATAGAAAGAGAATGATGTGTGCCAAATGAGTAGAAATCCAATGGTTGTGGATGAAATAGCTCAAAAACGAGAGACAATGCAAAAGCAATAACATTTAAAATAAAACATTGATTAAGAGTTGTAAATAAGAATTCACGTTTATGTTTTTTTTTTTTTTATATTTAGCTTACAGATCTGTTTAAATACTTTAATTTGTTTTCTATTCTATTTTACTTTATTCAAACATTTGTTTTCTATTCTATTCTATTCTATTATAAACTTAATAATTTACCTCAAAAAGGGAATTCAACAGCAATATCTAATATTATATCATGTGATATATCATATCATTTCATAGCATATATTATTATATTATATTATATTATATTATATTACATTATATTATAAATAATAATTTACCTCAAAAAGGGATGTTTGGTGATGAATTTTTGGCTCAAGATCTGCAGTTAAAGTCACAGCAGACGTGTTCAGACAAGTCAAGCTCTTCCACACTGACTGAATCAATCATTTATTTTTTAACCTTGCCTTATACACAGAGGCATTGTCATGTTAGAATAGAAAAGGCTCCTGTCCAAACTATTACTATAAAATTAGAAGAAAACTTGAGAAAATTGTAGCGCTCCAAAACAATAGTTCCTTGTACTGCAGGTGCGTAGAGCTTTTAAATTAAAAACTGAATTAAAAACAGATGGACATGAGCAAGCAAGCAAACGTTTGCTTGCTTGCTCGTGTCCATCTGTTTTTAATTCACATGCACTTTACACTTTTGCACAATGCAATTTATAAAAATTAAAAAGATGTTTTAGTAGACTTTTTAGTCTTGAGTGGATCAGTGTGCGGTTAGCCACCCTCTTACTCATTTATAAAATTAGAAGCACACAGTTCCCTTGAATATCGTTATATGCTCAAACATTAAGATTTGTACTCATGGAGATGACTAAAGTAGTCAAACCTGTTCATTAGAAGGGAGTGTCCCAATACTTTTGGCAATATAGTGTATAATATAATTTATATATAATATTAAATATTTTTATTTATAATATCATATGCAGTCATGTCTGTGATGACAGGAAGTGCTTCCTCTCTGCTGAGTGTGTTGTGGAGGAACTAGTAGCTGTCACGTTACGCTGTTGAGGGAACACGCTGGAGTCACGAGGAAACGTTTAACAGTCTTTAATCACAAAACACTGGAGATAATCCACAATAGGAGCTTGAGCCAACACACATGTAGAACCGACAGAGACAGACTGCACAGACCAGGACTTAAATACAGGGGATGATTGGGGAAACACAGGTGCATGGGATGACTAATCAAACTAATTAACAAAATGAGGACAGGAACAGAAACAGGGGCAAAACATGACACAGACAATCCATAATCCTGACAGTAGCATCAGCACTACTATCTGAACTGTTTTCCCGATCGTTCTCTCAGCACACAGGAAGTCTCTGCACGCTCACTTCCTGCTGTGGTGTGAAACCTCTTCTCTAAACGCAGCTCTGGAAAGCGCTCAGATCCACACTGCACTGCTGCTTCTGTAAGCGGACGGTTTTGTTGGTTAAAAATAGTTTAGTAATTATAGAAAATTATTTTTGCTGCATGTTTCTCCTGAACGCTGTGCTAATTTGTGGTCAGGCTGTTTGCCATCAAACCACTTCTGTGTGCTCAGAGCTGACAGACGGCAACACGACATACACACACACACACACACACGACATACACACACACAGACGCACACACACACACGAGTGTGTTATGATCAGATCATTCACATTCACTACTGAGACAAAAAAAAAAAACACTTTGTTTTGTCCAATACCTCCAATGAGCTCAATAAAAATGTTAATGAGTCAAGAGAAATCTTCAAAGTATGCTGATAATATTTCATTCATTGCCCAAAAGTGTTAAAAATCTAACTTAAACAGACTTTAGAACAATATTCACTGTGTTTGGGGTTTTTATGTTAGTAGAATATCGGGTAAACTCTGTGGATCCTTTAACACCATAAATTAGGGCTGTGCAGTTAATCAAGATAAATTGTGATATGGCTTTAGTGTGATTATCAAATTGCAAAGGCTGCATGTTATATAAACAATTTACGTTTAAATAAGATAATTTAATATAATTTAATCTTTAAGGGCTCCCTGTGGTTTTCAGTCAAATTAAAAGTTTGATGTTTTAATGCTTGAAAATGAAGAAATTAGAAATATTAGTATTGTAATTTTAGAGTTGTAATGTAAAATTATTACTATTATTTTTATTTTCCTTAAATACTCGTTTTTTATTTTACATTGAAATATTACAGTAGTATTTCTTATTTAGTTTGTGTTATTTTTATTTATTTATTTATTTAGATTTTTTTAAAATATTTTTATTATATAACTTAAACTTTAAAAACTTAAAAATCAGAAATGTTGCCTTGGCAACTAACTGAAATAAAAAAAACATTTAAATTGGAGTACCCCCCAGCCGCTCTCTCTCCTGCTCCAGACTCTGCCTCATTTCAGCCATGGTCAGCTCTACACACACACACACACACACATATAATCTCCATATACATACATACATACATACATGTATATGTGTGTGTGTGTGTGTGTGTGTTCATCTGGTCTTAAAGAAGTTTGAGATCTATAAAGGTTTTATTTGATGACAGAGCAGTGTTTTATGGTTTTGTGCTGTAAAACTTTACACACCTGCAGCGTCTGACAGTCAGTGACCTGCAGCTCTTCACACACAGGAAGAATTATTGTCATCTATTTGTGGGCGTGGCCAAAAACATGATTTGAGGTCACAGGCAGGCAAGTGCACACACAGACATCAAAGGGAACTTGAGCATCTGCCCTTTTTCTTCCTCGAGAGAAAGTGTCCTTTTTTCTGGGGAGTTCTTTATTTATTTTTTTTTTTTAATAAATGTATATGTATATGTGTGCATGTGTTTCTGTTTGCGCACAGCTTTCCCTGTCATACAAATAAAAAATCAAAATATCAGGTTGGGTCAGGAAATGTTGAGACTCTGTGGAGTTCTGATGCCTTTCTCCCTCCGCATCTCCGCGCAACACAGCAGTGTAGCACACACTGATCGGCACATCACATCACAGACAGACAGAGAGCCGCAGATGTAAAGCCCTCTCTCCCTTTCCACTTGCTGTGGAGGCGAGTGCTGATGAACAAAAGACTAAGCTACCTGTGCCTCGAATTTACAGCTAATTATCCAAAAAAAAAACAAAAGGCAAATATTGTTAATTTGTCTTGCTAACATCCATGACTCATGAGAGCTACAATGTAAGTTAGCTAAAGTTTAGCTCACTAGTAGGTTAGAGCAGTGCGCGTTTTTTCACTGCATGATTCAGTTTATTAAAATGCATTTAGAATGATCACAAAATTCAAGACATGGGGACAAAAATGTATATATTTATATCATTTCATAGTTAATCATTATCACACAAGGACTGACGTTTTTTCCACCAAAATTGATTGCAGCATGATTACAAATGTGATTTTGGTTTTATACAGCAGTTAAATAAACAAGAATTTAATACTAAGACACTTACGTTTTAGACACAATATTGACTGTTTTTGCTCTATTTCGCCAACAAATATAATTCCAATTTGCGTTTCTGAGCAACATGGCGCTGTTTCGTTCCTGAATGAATCAACCGTTTAAATGATTCGGTTCAGTCGCAATGACTCACTTATTAACAGTGACTTGCTGCCACCTACTGGCGGTTTTAATTTCACATTTAAAATATATTTTCATTTAAAAAAAATAATAATTCAAATATCAGTATTCAACGTTTTATGTTTAATATATCTAATTTAATCTTTAAGGGCTCCCTGTGGTTTTCAGTCAAATTAAAAGTTTGATGTTTTAATGCTTGAAAATGAAGAAATTAGAAATATTAGTATTGTAATTTTAGAGTTGTAATGTAAAATTATTACTATTATTTTTATTTTCCTTAAATACTCGTTTTTTATTTTACATTGAAATATTACAGTAGTATTTCTTATTTAGTTTGTGTTATTTTTATTTATTTATTTATTTAGATTTTTTTAAAATATTTTTATTATATAACTTAAACTTTAAAAACTTAAAAATCAGAAATGTTGCCTTGGCAACTAACTGAAATAAAAAAAACATTTAAATTTGCTTGGTAACACCCCAAATGACTTATTCTAATTGACTGATTCAATTTAAGAATTTGACTGAACATGTGCACACTTTTAGAAAATAAAGGCTTTATAAAGGTAAAAATGCCCATAAAAGGTAAAAAAAATCAATTTAACCTTGATGTTGAGGTTCTTGATGTTTTATAACATGTTCTTAAGATTAGCATTAAAAAAACATTAAAATGAAAAAAGAAGGTTCTATGTGCAAAAAGCCTGCAGTGCTGCACATTGATATCTAAAACTATTATAAAATGTTTACTTTACTGAACAAGAGGAAATAAAAGAAAATATACAATTTTGATGAAAAACTTAAACTTAAAAAACCTAAACAAAAATGAGAAATGTTGCTTTTGCAACTAACTGAAACAAAATAAGTATTTAAAAATAAATGAAAAAAGGACAAAAGCACACCAAAACTAAAATTAAAATAAAAAACTGAAAACATAAAAAAAAAAAGTTAATTCAAAATATTACCTAATTAATATAATGCTATATACATAATAGCTACTAAAACAACACTGGTGCTACAAAATAGCTTAATATATTAATAATGAATATTAAAGCTGTTATTATTAATCATATATAATATTAATAATATAATATAGCAGTCTATCATATATGTATAATAGTCTATAATATCTTACAAAATATTTGTTTTATGTTTTTGCTTATGTAACAAACAATATAGTGATGTAAAACTAAATGTCAAAGTCATTTTCACTGCTGCCTCTCAGCAGTACATGGTGAGGGGGGTTTGCGCTCGCTCTCTTAAGGTCGCGCCAGCGCTGCTCGTGTTTTTGATCTGATGTTTTCGAGATGTTTTATGGACAAACACTGAAAACTATTAATGAGATCTGATTTAGTTATATTTTCATTATCTACAAGTTTAGTACAGCTGTCCTTCATGACAAAAATGAAGTAAACTGCGAGACTAATAGCCTACTCAGTAGTGTTAAAGATTACCGGTATTGCATTTCTAAATCAGAAACAAAATAATAATGCATAAAACACTTTATTACCAGACACACAAGTGTAACTGAGTGAAAATGTTGCAAAAAAAAAAAAACAAATCAAAGACACATTCGGCTTATATGAATTGTATTTCACATACTAGCATATCAATACTTTTTATTGATGATAAATCTCTCTATTGAGTTAGCTATGTAAGCACAGAACGCAGTATGTACACATAAAGTCTTGGAGTAAATGCGCAGATGTTGAATGCGCGCGTGACGCGCCGCGGTGACGCTCAGCAGCAGATGCGCGTTTGTTTCACACGATCCACCTTAAAGCCAGAGCTAGTCCGCCCCTCCTGCATCGGCCCCATGATCCTCTTTCATTCATCAGTGTGTGTGTGTGTGTGTGTGTGTGTGTGTGTGTGTGTGCGCAAAAACAGCGCACGCATCTGATCCGACACACTCACGCAGAGTCTGACGCGGCGCACGGACGCTAAACCAGCGGCGAACGCGCTTCATTCGTGGATTTAACCGGATTCCTTCTGCTTTTCCCCGCGGAGTCTCCTCTGGATGTTACGCTCGCGGTCATGCGCTGATTTTTGGCCTCGCTCTGGACATATTGATGGATGTTTGGCACACGGACCGATGGATCTGACATTATGGGAGTCTGTCTGTAGGTACGTATCATTCCTCACACACACATCCGTGTTATTTAATGCAGAATCGGGCAGGATTGGACGGAGATCGTGTGTGGATCTCTGAAACCGGAGCTCTGGGGCTCCACAGGTCGCTGCGCGCAACAAACTCGCGTTTATTACTCAAAACTTATGTTCATAATCATATTATGCGCTTCAGGCTGTGTGTGTATGAGCGTGTGCGTGTGTTTAAGCCCGAATACACACAAGGTACACACACACACACACACACACACACACACTCCTCCCCCAGCGGGCTTGTTTTCATTCATAAGTTTGCTTTTTCTTGTCGTTCTGCGTTTTTTCCGCGAACGCGGTTTTTTTTTTTACGTATTATATTTGTTAAAGATGCACGGATAAAACGATACTGGGTTGAACAAAGAATATAAACCGATATCTTTTTTTTTTTTTTTGCATAAAAACCTATCATTGCGGATTGTTTTTATTGATTTAACGCAACAGTAGCGCATCCGATATTAACGCGAAATTTTCTAATCTGTGCTTTTTTCGTTTTGCATGCTTAATTTTATTAGCTCAGACGATTTTATTCCGTTCTCTCCGTTTACACTTCTGAACTAATGAGTAAATCGCCGAAGCCTCGTGAAGTTTCGGACTCGTCCCGCATCATAAAGCGCTTTGAGAAGCGTGTGAAGCTCTGTGTTTGATTTGAAGGCTTCCTGCTCTGTGTGGCTCTGCATTTTAATGTTAACCAGCCATACACATGCAAATCAGGACGGGAAGTGTTTGTACTTTACTTCAGTTGTGTGCTTATTGAGGTCGGTACAAAGTCTTGTTAATAGTCAACTCTCTCTCTCCGCTCGGGGGTTAAATGGCTCTGTGAATAGAAAGAACAGAGCTGGAGACCTTCATTTCACACACACACACACACACACACACGCGCACACACGCTCGCTTCTGCGGTGTGATTTATGAGCTCTGTCTCAGAAAGTACATCTGCACACGTTCAGTCCAGATCTGCGATTTTAGAGCGTCACATCAGAATAAAGCCCGCGGTGATCGTGCATCTCCTAACACCGGGGTGTGAATTGTATCCAGGGGGTTTGACCCTCTAATTAAGGCTTGAACCTCCCAGAGGAAGTCAAAAACAAAAGCTCTGGGGCCTGAGAGTGTGCATGTGCTCCAACAGGGTGCTTGAACGCTTTAGTAACCACTAGTTAGATACGTTTTTTTTATCAGTACATGCTTCAAAATAATAGTTTTTGCAACCATTTTTGTAACTTGTTAGTGAAGAGTTCTCAAAAGAACCATTGGTGAAATGTTTGTTACTGCATCGATAGATTCGTGAAGAATCTTTAACATTCCATTCCACAAAAGGTTCTTGATTAATTCTTTAGATGTTTTAGAAAAAGTGGTTTGGTAACAATTTACTTGAAGCGTTTACGCTTAATGCATCATAATGTATGTTATTAGCTTTATATGTTTTCATAAATAATTGTAATCATTTAAAATGCGTTATAATGTTTGAAGGTTGTTTGTTACATCAGAAAATGGTTGTTTGTCATGTGTTTCAATGCTTTATGCCTTCTAAAGGTCTAACGATTAACAGTTACAATTATTTCCGATGCATTTTAAGGTGCACTGCAAGGCACAATTAATGCATTAAAATAAGTTTATAATGCATCAAAGTGTTACAGAACCATTGTTTCTTAGTTTAAAGAACCTGTAAAAATATAAAGAAACATTTTCAACTATAAAGGACCTTTAGTGGAATGGAGAATGGAAAGGTTCTGTGGATGTTACAGGTTCTTCATGCAGCTATCAATGCCAATAAGGAAAGTTTAATTTTAAAATGTTCTTTAGTGAACCAAAAATGGCTGTGAAAAGAACCTGTTTAGAATGTTTATTTTGAAGCACTTTTATATAATATGGCTTCAAGAAAAGTGTTGCCAAACAATTTTTGTCTTATTATAATAATCTAAATAATCTTTTGAGGAATGAAAAGGTTTCATTGATGTTAAAGGTTCTTCATGGAACCAATAGATTCCAATAAAGCACAATTTTTGGCTTCTAAAAGATCCTTTCAGTGGTCCATTCTTAAAATAACCATTTTTTAAGTGTAAAGAACATTTTAATGATCTAAGAAAACTTTTGCCACTATAAACAACCTTTAGTTGTTGAATTGATGCTAAAGGTTCTTCATGGAACCATCAGAAGAACCATTTTTGCTTTCCCAAAGAACCTTTCAGCAAACAGTACTTAAAATAACCATTATTCCTAAGTGTAAAGAACATTTTAATAAACTAAATAACTTTTTTGGAATTGAGTTTCCATTAATGTTCAAGGTTCTTCATGGAACCAGTAGATGTCAGTAGAGAGCCTTTATTTTTAAAAGTGTAGAAAAAAAGTTTTTGGTTTTGGAACCTTTTAGTGGTTAGTTCTTAAAATAACTTTTTTTTTGTCTAAGTGTGAATTTGAGAACATTTTAATAATCTAAAGAACCTTTTTCAAGTCAAGTCACCTTTATCTATATAGCGCTTTATACAATACAGATTGTGTCAAAGCAGCTTTTTCCACTGTAAAGAACGAATGTTAAAGGTTCTTCATGGAACCAGTAGATGCCAATAAAGAACCTTTTTTTAAGAGTGAGGCTGTATCATAAACATTGGCTTAAAGTGTACTAGAGACACCAAAAAAACAACAAAAAATGAAATGATCTGATTGCATTAATTGCATGTTGAGAATGACGTCTCTCTCTGCTTGTCTCTCAGATTGTCAGATGAGCGTTGCATCCGTGTTGTTTGGAGTTCCTGATCGTGTCTCATGGATCGCTACTGTCAGCGCGGAGCAAGCCTCCCATCCGGTGCCATCCTTTCCCTGGACCAGATCAAAGCCATCCGTTCATGCAACGAGTACTCTGAGGGCCTGGCCGTAGCACACAGACCGGCCCCGGGGCCTCCACCGCGCAATGCAGACAAGCAGGACAGGACTCACGAGGTGATCCTGGTGAACGTGAATAACAACTACGAGCACCGAGCGGCACGTCCGCCAGCGCTCAGCAGATCCACGAGCTCCGGGAGCAACAGCAGTGACGGATCAGAGCGAGGCCTGCTGGCGCCGTCGCATTATCGCAATCACGCCGTACGGACTCAGCCGAAATCTCTGAACGCATCCATGCATCCGTTTCTCCCGCCAGACGTTCCTCTCAAACAGGAAAAACTGGACTCGGCGCATTTATACATCTGCGAGAGCTGCGGGAAATGCAAATGCAGCGAATGCATGGCGCCTCGTCCGCTTCCGGCACGCCTCGCGTGCAACGGACAATGCCTGTGTTCGGCCGAAAATGTCGTGGAGCATGGGACATGCATGTGTTTGGTCAAAGGGATTTTTTATCATTGCTCAAACGACGATGATGACGTTGGCGACCCTTGCGCCGACCGGCCGTGTTCTCTGTCGCATCCGCAGTGCTGCTCGCGCTTTCTGTGCATGGGACTCATGTCGGCGCTCTTTCCGTGTCTGCTGTGTTACCTGCCCGCTAAGGGCTGCGTGAAAGCGTGCAACTCGTGCCACGACCGCGTGAAGCGGCCTGGATGCCGCTGCAAGAACTCTAACACCGTTTACTGCAAGCTGCAGAACTGGAACCAGACGCCCGGACATGCGCCGGGAAAACCGTCCTGAGAAATCTCATATTTCTTTAGCTGAAAAAAGCTGGTTTTGCTGCTGCAGGATGCGGAAATTGCAAATGGGGCGGGGAGGGATTATGTTAATGAGTGCCTGATAAGCTCCGCCCCTCACGGCGCGGAAGAACCACTCGTTTGTTTTCTGAACCTGGCTGCGTTTCACTCCACTTTTAGACACGCACTTGCGAACTTCCCTAAACACTTCCCCTCGGGGGAATGCCACTTTGAAGTGCGTTCCACTTCGTGAAGTTTATATGGACCGATTTTGATATCGGTCTTCATATGCACACTTCAGGCCGCTCCATAGACCACAATGCAACACGATTATGAAGTTATAACAGCCCAAGCATTCCTGTATATATATATAGAAAGCTGTACCAAACAAATTTGTAAGGGGAAACTTGTAAACAATAAACCAACTCCATAGCGGATTCTAAGTGATCAAGGGCTTAGGACGTTCCAATTCTGCCCATTATATTGCATTAGTGGGCACTCATGCAACGTAATCAATGACGTACATCCAAGTAAACGAGACCGAGGGAAGTTTGTGAGTGAAGGGCATAAAAAATGGAGTGGAACACAGCCCCAGTGTTTGCCTTACCTGACTGTGTACAGCTACTATCTAACACGCGATGGTGCTTTGAAACGCCTCCTACCAAACCTGTGAAGGACTGTGATATGTAGCTGTTATCGGATCTACAGGCGATCTTTCGTTCTGAAACTGTCTGTTCGTTCTCATGTAAACATGTATGTTCAAATGTGCAAGATGAATTTACGGCTATTTTTAAAAGGAAATGTTAAGACTGTTAAATCTTTTTTCGTTGTTGTTGATGTTGTAAAAAATATTTATTATGTGAAGCTCTATTATTTTATGATATTTATTGCAAAGGACAGATTTACTCATGTCTGAATATAACAAAATATCAACACTTACTGCAACATGAAAGAATGGAGAAACAGCTGGAAACATGTTAACTTTAATGCAAAAATATACAAGTTAATGCAAAACGCTCTTGTTTGGTGTCTCATTTCATGTGGCGGAAAAAAGCTGAGAGTTGGAGAGTCAGAGTTAGTCGGACTAAAGTTGTGTTTATTTAGGATTTAATTATTAAATCTGCATTGCAGAAGTTGGAAATGAAGATGTGTGTTTCTGCAGGACGAAATCAGACGTGCAACCCTCATTACATCTCTGTGTGTGTGTTTGAGTGTGTGTGTCCACCTGGCCACCTGTGTGAGGCTCATAAAGTCTCTCTCTTTGTCTTCTTTTATTGCATGTTTCCTGCTGTCAGGCGTTTGTTTGTGAGCTGCTGGTTTTCACCCCGTCGCCTCAGACCTGCCCCTCTCCTCCTGTGCTGCTCTCAGCAGTTGTTTTTGCCCAGTTTTTGTCTTAAATTTGAATCTATGTTTGGACTAAAGGATTAAAATACTTGCACAAAGAACACAGGATTATCTGAATTCATAGATTTTAAATCAAATATTGATTTTAGAGATCATATTCAACCCCAAAATCAAAATAAAGAAATAGGAAATGCATAAAGAAACTGAAGTCTATTTTTAGAGTGATTAAGATTTTTGATTTTGACAATTTTTGAAGCAAAGTTTGAAGCAAAATATATTTAAATGATTAAGCATTTATAAGTCATAGAATTTGTTGTTCTGAATTTAATATAGGCTGTTTTTAATGAAGAAAAAAACATTTACAATCAATGACAATACTTAGTACTTTAATATCATGAAAATATAATTACAGTGGATAGAAAATCTCCAAAAACAGTTCAAAAACTTTTTTTTTTTTTTTTGCAAAATATATTGTGAATTTGTCTGTTTTAAAGTTTTACATCCAATATTGATTTTGAAGTATAGTGAACCTCAGGTCAGGTGACATTTAACCCCAAATTTGTGCTTTGTGACCATTTTCTCAACAACATGTTCAGTCAAATTCAATTTACTGTAATGAAATAAAAATGGTATATTTAAATGGTAAAGCATTTATAAATCATGTTGTCTGTTGTTCTGAATTTGATATTTCCTGTTTTTAATTGAGATTAAATACATACCATCAATGAGGCTGTAATGTTTAATTATCATAAAAACAATGTTGCAATGGATAAAAATTCTAAAAAACACACACACACACACACACACACACACACAGGCTTATGTTCAAGGAAATGTAAAGCTGTTCTTCATTGATTATAAAAGGAAACTCCGATGATTTTGTGTTCTCATACTCTTTGCTCATGAGCTCTCATTTAACATTTTTACATGCACTTTTTTTCCGACTGCGGTTGAAATTAAATTCGTCACAGATGATAATCAGCTTAATCTGAGCAAGCTTTTGTGGTTTGGTAAACTTTATTTGCATTCATGATCATTTAATATTCAAAAGCAGACATGTTTACACTGTAGAAATGATTTTTGAAGTTGTAAACAAGGATTACTGAAAAGCATTTTTCAGAAAAAAATAAAATAAAATAAATAAATAAAACTTTAAAATAAAAATGTCAAAATGTAATGTTTAATTCAATGCATTACTTGCTATTAGTTTGTAATTATTTGTGAAATTCAGTCATTTCTGAGTGGATTTATTTTACACCACATTTTTGAACTATAAGATTAAAATATTTATTAAAAAGTAAGTTTGGGTTACAAACACAATCTCAATCATCTGATTTTTTTACTTTGTGATTTTCTTTTTCTTTTCTTTTTTTTTTTGTTGGACAAATTAAAGCTTAAAAATTTTTAGCTTTTTAAAAAGCTTTTTTTTAGCTTTTTAGCTTTTATTTAGCATTTATTACTTGCCATTTGTAGTTTCTTTATAATTCTTTGCAAAATTTACTTACAATTTCTCAGTGAAAATTGTTTTTTTGCACAAATTTTTTCAGTGCATTTTAAGTCATTTAACAACCACAAATAATCTGCAGTTCAGTCTCTGTAGATACCAGTTTTGCTTGACTTTTTTTCTTTCTTCCAGTGCAGTTTCAAAGACTTTATTGGTTTGATATATGAGGCGTTTGAACTGCCAGCATTAATAAATAATAATAATAATAATATCTCAGTGCTGTGGTGGTTTCCTCAGGCTGTTTACAGTCAGATTCTCTTTCAGCGTTTCTCTAACACAACAAGGCTGTGTGAGTAGATGAGTTGACCTGTTTAATGTGATGATGTTTAATGTCCCCCATAACCTCTGTAGTCTCATTTAGCCATTTGTTAGCAACCACCTTTATCAAGGCAAGTAAAAGCTTTAAAAACACACACACACACACACACACACACACACACACACACACACACACACACACACACAAGGGGCAGTCCTACACGTATCAACATGCATGGAAATCACTGTGAGTCATAGAGGAAACACACACACATCTGAAACCTCACAGGAAAGCCAAACCACTCGGTTCCTAAAAAAATACTTTTCACTGTTTCCTCTGAGCTTAAAAATAGGCCCTGACCCTCCCATATGAGTGTGTGTGTGTGTGTGTGTGTGTGTGTGTGTGTGTGTGTGTGTGATTGTGACCAAATGTCCCCACAAGGATAGTAAAAGCTTACATTTTTTACGGAATGGGGACTGGCCTGCGGTCCCCACGAAGGAAAAAATAGTAAATGGTATTTATCTGAAAGTATAAGAATGCAAACAGGTTTTCTGTAAGGGGTAGGTTTAGGGTTAGTGGATAGAAAATATCGTTTGGTCAGTATAAAAGTAAAATAAGTATATGGAAAGTCCCCACAATTCACTGCAACAAATGTGTGTGTGTGTTTGTGTGTGTGAGAGAGAGAGTGTGAGAGTGTGTGTGTGTGTCTGTCTGTCTGTCTGTGTGTGTGTGTGTGTGTATGTGTGTGTGTGTGTGTGTGTGTGTGTGTAAATAACAAGCTTTAAGCAGTGAGTCTTCAGCTTGATTTGAACACTAATATGCGATGGTGCTCATGTTTGTGTGTTTTTTCTGATTGTGTTTTCTCCAGCAGTCGTTTCATGAGCGTCTCTTGAGCTGGTGTGTGTCTGGTTCTCTCGCCTCTTTGTGCTGTTTGTGTATTGGGCTGAGAGTGTGTGATCTGTGCTTTTCATCATGTCACGCTGATGGAGCTCTGATTGATTTCTCGTCAGAGCAGGAAATGTTTCACGGGATTAAACTCTTTGACTGAGGTCGACCTGATAGCAGCAAGAGCCGGCAGGGAGACCAGTGTGTGTATGTGTGTGTGTGTGTGTGTGTTTGCTGCCTGTCTATGGGATTACATCTCTGACACAATTCTGCGCGCAAAAGATCATATTTTGAGCGCGCAAAAGTGCGTTTTCTGGAGAAAATGTTTGTCTCGCAAAGAAGAAAGTATTTTGAGCGCACGGAAATCAATTTTGCATTTAAAATAAGTTTGGGATGTGTGCAGACCTTCTCTTTTGCGACTGCAAGGTTTCACTAGCTTGCTCACCTGATGCCCTCAGTGCTCAAGGCAGCCAATCAGAATTTAGCAGCCTGGTCTCTGATTGGCTGGAATTATGGCACATTGTAACGCTGGGTTGTGTTGAGCATGTGAGCTGTTGGCATTTAGAGAGCACTGAGGGTATCAGGTGAGCAAGCTAGTGAAACCTTGCACACGCAAAAGAGAAGGTCTGCACACATCCAAAAACGTATTTTAAATGCAAAATTGATTTTCGTGCGTTCTAAATACTTTTTTCTTTGCGAAACAAACATTTTCTCCACAAAACTCAGATTGCGCGTGTGCAAAATGGACTTTTGTGCGCTCAAAATATGATCTTTTGCGCGCTGAATTGTGGCAGAGATCTAAGCCTATATCTGTTCTGCTTCATCGGAACCTCACAGGAGAGTTTGGAGTCTCTGGGGAGCCATTAACACACACACACACACACACACACACACTCTGAGTGTATGCATATGTGTGTGTGTGACAGCACTTCCTGTTGGATCAAACACAAGAGTTTAACAGGTTTAACATCCCATTAATGAAGATGCTGTTTTGAATGAGAATGGTGTCGTCGCTCACATTAACACACTGTGATTCTCAGTCAAACCACTGCAGATCAGCTGGAGCTACTGCATTACATAATTCTGTTTGTTTTTTTGCCACCTTCTTTTTATAATGATTTTCCACTTTTGTGATGTCACAGAAAAACAACCAAAAGGCAGTGACTTTTAGATAAGACTGTTAAACTAAAACTAAAACTATTAAAAACTTCTTACTAATTGAAATAATAATAAAATGGTAAAATAAAATAATAAAACATTTTTTTTTTAGATGAGTAATAACTTTAAGTTGAAGCAGAAAAATCACTGGTTATAAATAAATGAAACGAAAACTTAACTAAAACTGAAAAATAAATTAAACATAAATAGTAATATTTAAAAAGAACAAAAAGTAATAAAAATGACAAAATGACAAAAAAATAAATCATTAATAAAAAATATAACAGTATATAAATAATAATAAAATAACACTGCAGGCCTCTAGTTATACAACTCTATGCATTTAATAATTGTAAATGTGATATTGCGCTTTCTTTTGTCCTTCAATATTTTGTTGTGGAGTATTTTAGTGACATAAATAAATAAAGTCAAATACAGATAGTTTTGAATTAGAAACAATTTATTTTGTATTTATTTTTTAAATAACCCAACGAGTTGAACAGCTTGAAGCAGGATCACTGAGATTCATATTGCATTAATTCCAAACAAGGTCAATTTTGTTGAATGAATTATTGATTCATTTTAGTTTTAGTTATTATATTTTAATATCTCTATGCCTTATTGTCGCATTTAGCAGTTCTAATCTGATATGAAGATATTATATTGAAACAATGTGTATCGTGAAAATCGTTATATAAATATATTTGACTTGCGTGTGTGTGTGTATATTAGACAGATCTGTTCCTGCACAGTGTGTGAGATGTTTGTTGAGCAGAGAGGAACGCAGAAAAAGACAAATCAATGGAAAAAAGACAGCAGGAGGAAGTTTTGGTTTAGTGCTCTGACTGCAGCAGAGATGGGATTGAGGCTTTCAGGTCCTCATGAGAAAAACAGCAGCACAGATTCAGAGCCGCTCAGATCTTCATGGACTCCAGCAATATTTCAGCCTCAGGTTCATGATGATCACAGATTAAAAACTCTTGATGTGCTTTGAACAAACAGCTGAATGTTCTGGGGTCGTTTGCTTGTCCTCTGTTTTTCTATTTTTCAGTAGGAGACATTTTGAAGTCAGTTTTTCATGCATCTACACTGAATATATTCCAGAAGTCATATGATGCTTTGTGTGAAGAACAGACCTAATGCAAGCTATCAGTTATTTAATAAACTTAATAAACCTTATACAATTAAATAACCTTAATAAACTTAATTTATTAAACTAATATTTGATTTAATTTAATTTACCACGTATGTATGCTGTCGATTATTTAAAAACACTAATTAACTTCAATAAATTAAATAACCGTAATAAGCTTAATTTATTAAACTAATATCAATATTTAATATAAATTAAAATATTTAATTTCATTTTGCACCTAAATGTAAGCTATTAATTATTGAATAACCTTAATAAATTATTTAATCATAATAAACCAAAATCATAATGAAAGAGTTACAGGCCGTTGACTTGCACTCCTCCATTTCATCTTCTGCTCTCTTTCTTCTGCACGTCTTTGAACTGAAACCCTTTATGTAGGAATAAATGCCTTCAGAAACAAGTGGAGAGGATAAACATGTGCTACCAGACCCCCGAAACACACACACACACAGGTTTGTTTTTATGGTTTATGGGGACTCTCCATAGGCGTAATGGTTTTTATACTGTACAGACTGTATGTGCTATCGCCCTACACCAACCCTACCCCTAAACCTACCCCTCACAGGAAACTTTCTGCATTTTTAGATTTAAAAAAAAACTGATTTTTTTTGAAAAAAAAAAAAAAAATGTACGCGTTAATTAGATGAATTAATTACGGTGAAAAATAGCGCGTTCAAATTATTAACGCATTTAACGCACTTGCCCCGCCCCAGGCCTACGTGGGTCATCTGACATTTCATACAGTCTATTGATGACAAATTATGAAGCAAGGGGGAACAACTCACTGCGTGATGGTGCCTAGAGAACGTGAATGTCCCTAAAAAATTCAAGATATGGGGCAAAAATGCCCCTGTTTGAGTTTTTCTCATATTTACATCGTATAGTTAAGCAATATCACACGATCAATAGGCTAAGTGCAATATCACACGAGTGCAAATGTGATACGGATCTTATACAACAGTTCAGTAAGTAAGAAGTTAATATTGTGTAATGTTTGATGCAATGTTTTCGGTTGTGCTCAATTTTGCCAACGAAAACATAAAGACAAAGCAGAACTGTTCGTCTCCGTGCAACACACAGCAGCATTTAATTTCTTAATGCACGTTTTGAATGAATTGGGTGAACAATTTGGCGCGTTGAACCATTGGCCATAGGCGCGTTGGATTTGAAGCGGCGCTGCACAGATCGATCGGTTTATGACATCAAAGTCCCGCGAGAGTGATTCAAAAGCGTAAGGAGTCGTCTGCTCTCTATAGCTCTCGCAGTACTTTGATGTCACACACCGATCGATCTGATGGTGATGATCCGCTTCAAGTCGAACAAGCCTAATGATTCAATGAACCATTCATATAGAGAACCATTTACTTCACTCCTGAATAAATCAGGCATTTGAATGAATCGAATGAATAAATGACTCGATGACTTAATCATTAAGATATTTACCACCACCTACTGGCAGTTTTAGTTTATTATTTAGGGTATCATTTCATTAAAGAAATATTTCATATTTCCATAGTAATAATAATATTAAAATGAATAAAATAAATTATTAAAGGTATAGTTCACCCACCCAAAAATGACAATTGTGTCATCATTTATTCACCCTCATGGTCCAACAGAGTAATAATTTTATCAAACAAAATATTTCTTGCTGAAGCTACTTTTTTGTAATGTCTGTTTGATGCTTTACACAACAATTACTTTAAAATATCTTTTGGGAGTAATTCCTCAGCCAAATCTGATGTGCAATTAATTTGCGATTAATTAGATTAATTAATCACCACATCATGTAATTAATTAGATAAAAAAATTATAATCGCTTACCAGCCCTAATATGTATATATCTGTATAGTATTAATTATTACTTTTTTATTTTTATATTTATACAAAAATATTTTTTATTACATTTACATAAGTTTATATAAAATAAAAAAAAAATTAATATTACTTATTAATTTTATGAATGATTTCTATGTATTATTATGTTTAATTATTAAAGAAAGAAATAAACCAGATATAATATATGTAATAAAATTAGCACATTTAACACATTTTCATAACTTTACATTAAACAGCTTAATTCTGCTTGACTAAATGAGTGAAACATACATGAATGTTTTGACTTTTTTACTTGTTGAGCTTTGATGATATTTGAAGTTTTCTTTTTAAACAGTGCATATGATTTTTATTACTCTCATCTGGACTTCATTTATTCATAGGTTTTCCATTAAAGAGTCTTTCTTTCACAAAGTTTCTCCATCATTTACTGATGAATCAATGATGTTATGATGTGTATTCTCACAGAGCTCAGAGGATGTTTGTAATAATCAAAGCTGCACATGCCAGAATTATTAATATTTCAGGTGTTGTGTTTGAGTGTGTAATATGTGCGTATGCTCTCGTTCCTCACAGATACGGCTGAGATCTTGAAGAACTGTCACTTTAAGAGCTAAACACATTTATAATGGACATTCATGTTACAAAAGATTTCTTTTTCAGATACATGCTGTTCTTCTGAAGTTTCTATTCATCAAAGAAACATGAAAAAATTATACTCAGCTGTTGTCAACATAATAATAATAATAATAATAATAATAATAATCATCAGAAATGTTTCTTGAGCAGCAAAGCAGCATATTATTATGATTTCTGAAGATCATGTGACACTGAAGACTGGAGTAATGATGCTGAAAATTCAGCTTTGATCTCAGAAATAAATTACATTTTAACAGATAATCACATAGAAAAAAAGTTATTTTAAATAGTAAACATATTTCAAAATGTAACTGTTTTTGCTGTACTTTGGATCAAATAAATGCAGGCTTGGTGAGCAGAAGAGACTTCTTTAAAAAAAAACATTAAATATCACACACACACACACACACACACACACACACACACACACACACACACACACACACACGTCATTTATGTTAAAAGATCAAGCAGAAACCAGGTTATGAACATGATCTGGTTTAATTCAGTGATAATCATCCAATTCAGTTTTTCAGAAATCTGGATCACACATTCATTTAATTTCTTCTGAGTTTCGTTCAAATGTTTCTTATTTGAATTTTTTCCATACTTCAGCCCCTAAACAAAATTACAAAAATAAAATCTGTCAAAATTAACAATTTTATTGGTTGTTTTCTCTTCCTGTCTGAGTGGTTCTGGAGCAAAATAAACAACATTATGATGATGGTCATCATGATTAATGTGTCATAGTTAACTTCAAAAAAATCTTCAGTACTTTTATCTTGTTTTCCAGTAAAAATGGAAACATTCCTAAATCAAGATACATTTACTGGAGAAACTAAATGACTTAAGACTTAATGGCCTGGTTTCACAGACAGGGTTTAGACCATAGTTCAATTGGGACAATTAAGTATTTTTTTTATAAACATGCCTTAGAAAAAAACATTACTGGTGTACATCTTGAGACGACGGTGCCCGTAAGGTGACATGTTCGTTTCACTTAGTTTTGTTGTGGCTACGACATAATAACTCGTGGGAACGTGATAATATGTTGTGGCCATGAGATCCTTTTGTCGAGGTAACGACTTATGTTGAGGGAACGACTTATTATTCTCATGGCCACGAGTTTAATGCGTAAACAAACCTGCGTGATCATAGCAACCCGGATAATCAGAGATGGATTCATTAATATTTTATTTTGAATTAAGAAATTATTATAGTATTTATTATAGAAATTATTACATTATTAAATTATTATATTAACCACAGACAGGCCTTGGCTACCGGACTGTATTACGTGCGATAGTCAGCGTTCAAATGAAGTCTATCATCAATAAATGTTACATAAAGTGCATAATATAAAATAGGCCTACAAGAAAACATGTTTATCCATTCTACAGTCTTGTAAGTCCACTAACTGATTGTCTTTTTCCCATAATATTTGTATATTAGTATTATTATTATTATTATTATTAGCCTATTATTGGTTATATTTTTATATTTGTTTATATTCGTTTTTTCCCTTCATTTCGATCTCTTTACTTAACGTTCTGAATACTTTTGTAAATATTAGCCTACTGTAAATGCTTGCCATGCCAATAAAGCTTTGATTATGCTGACTGGAATTTTTGCTGGAATGCAGTTTAAATTTAACATATATTTCATTTTATTTTGGCTACTTAATAGACCATAATTATTAATACTACAGTGTTTCGTTGAGGAATTAATCATTCACATAGTTTAATTTGTAAATGAAAACACAACACGCTCATTTATCATCCCATACGGGCATAAATACAATCATAAAGTCAAAATTTTATTGGCATAATTGTCAGGCGTTTATTTACAAAATATATGGTAGGCTAGCAAATGCTAGCATAATTATACAAAACGTTAACTAGGTAAAGCGATACACAAATTGAAAGGGGAAATAAGCATATATAACAATAAATATAAAAATATAGCCCTAATAAGTTAATGTAATAATAATAATAATATACAAATATTAAATTAAATGTTAATAAAAATGTTTTATCTATTTTTGATAATCCCGGGTTGCTATGGTCACACATGTTTGTTTACGCATTAAACTCGTGGCCACGAGAATAATAAGTCGTTCCCTCAACATAAGAAGTCACGACATAAGGATGTCGTTACCTCGACAAAATGATCTCGTGGCCACGACATATTATCACGTTCCCACGAGTTATTATGTCTTGGCCACGACAAAACTAAGTGAACCGAACATGTCACCTTACGGGCACCATATGAGACAAAACAAAGGCACTGACATGTTTTAAGACCAATCAGTGCAAGTTTCTTTCAGTTCAGAGTCAGACTTACATTTTAGTCTAGGACTAGGCTTAACTAATGCAGTCTCAACTAGGGATGCAACGATTATAGATTTTGTTGGTACGATTATTGTCAGAAAAATAATCACGGTTTCACGATTATTATGCATTTATTAATTTCACAACATTACTTATCACGTTCCCACGAGTTATTATGTCTTGGCCACGACAAAACTAAGTGAACCGAACATGTCACCTTACGGGCACCATATGAGACAAAACAAAGGCACTGACATGTTTTAAGACCAATCAGTGCAAGTTTCTTTCAGTTCAGAGTCAGACTTACATTTTAGTCTAGGACTAGGCTTAACTAATGCAGTCTCAACTAGGGATGCAACGATTATAGATTTTGTTGGTACGATTATTGTCAGAAAAATAATCACGGTTTCACGATTATTATGCATTTATTCATTTCACAACATTACTAGTGTATAAAATCACATGAACACTCTTTAGATTTTAAAGTGTTATTTATTGCTGCCTTTTGAAACAGAAATAATACAGTAACTAATAATAGGCCCACAGCACAACATAATAATAATAATAATAAAGACAAACAAAAGTCCATCTCTCCTATCGTAGCTTCGCGTCAATTGGTTTTGTTTTTTAAAATTGTTCAATGCACAGCTAGCCATGCATTATCCCTTCTGCTTTCGCTCTTTAGCAGCAGTTTTTTATGGCAATATTTAAATGACACCCTGGTCATTCGTGGTGCACCCAAAATGCTCCCACACTATCGACTTCAGGCATTTCTCTGGTGGAAATAAAGCTTCACTGTTTGGTTCCTCTGTCATAGTTAATCTAGTGTGTGTAGTAGCCTCCGTGTCTCTGATAAGCACGGCATTTTAAGATGGTGCACCGCTAGTGTAACTTCGTTTTCGTTTTGCGCAAGTTGCAACAGTTTTGTTCCGTGCAACAGAAACACTCGGTGTAGCGAAGCCTTTACGATTAATTAACTGTGACGTTTTAAAGCGCGATTAATCGTGAAACCGGTTAATCGCTGCATCCCTACGTGTGTCTGATCTGTCCCTGTAACATCCAGACAAGATTCATGTTACCTCTGTGATCTATCTGCTCAATAATACATTTACATGTTGAGGTAGTCGCTGATGTGTTAACTTGCTTTTTATCCAACACAAATGTTCCTCAAATTATCAACAATACTAATGGACAAATGAAACAGATAACTTATGTTTAGTTACCATATGTAGATTTGTTTATTTACATTACTTACATTAATCTAATGCAGTGTTGACAACAGTGAATTCTACATAATAGCACACACACATCACTCACTCAGATGTCTGTTCATGTTGTGATGTGCTCATCTGCAATACTTATCAAAGATTTTCCTGTCACATATTAAATAGACATTTAGTAATCGTCTTTAAGATGTATATGGTTTATGTAAATTCACTTTGTTGATGTACGTGTGCTTACTGGAGATCCGCTGTTCGCTATACATAATAAAAAAAAATCTAAAATATACTGTAACGTTACTGTCTAGCGTCTTTACACCTTGAGCAAATCAGTTTACTATACAGTAGCTCAACATATGCGATTTTAACACAGGGAACCATGTTTTTGATTTATAATACTCACATTTGTAAACACCCTTGTTACTGTTCTCCATCACGTTCGATGATGACATATCCTCTCCTGTGGGCTTCTGGGATAGAAAAATCGCCTACTCTTTTATGAATACTGAGGTTTCGGACATACTAATCTCTTCACATACTGTTTTCTCCTACTATATACAGTAGTAGGTCAGTAGGCATATTAGAACGCAAATTAAGTATTCGTACGTCTGAATCTCGCAAGAATTAGTGCAATTTTCGCCTACTCTTTTATGAATACTGAGTATTCAAACATACTTATTCGCTAGCCTACTGCTTTTTGCCTACTATATAGTAGGGAAGTATGCCATTTCAGACGCAGCCACTGTCTCAGTAGCTTCTGCCATCGTCAAAGTTGTTACCCGTTCAAATTTAGTGGTATTCCACTGCTAACAATATATACATTCCCTATTCAGTTTACAATCAGCTGAGGCAGACATGATGCTCATAACCATAGTAAGTTTGGAGTCTCTAACTCAAACTCTCTAGCACTACCAACAGCTCAAATTTTGACTTTTGTTTATGTTAATAACTTGTGAACTATAAGGTCTAGAAGCAATTTTTTTCCTTCAGATTCCTTGGCTCATGCCAACTCAAATGTATACCAAAACGTTAATTTCTGCTAGTCAAGATTTTTCACAATTTTCAACTATACTAAAAACCTACTTGTTTTAAACTCGTCCTAGACAATTTGTCTGATTTCCACCAAAATTGGCTCAGATCATCTTTAGACCATGTCGGCAAAAATGTACAGATGTGTTGATAGAGGAAACATTTTTTTTTACTTTCAGACTTCAGGAGCCTGATCGAGACGGTGCGCAGAACATCGCCCGTGACGACGATCATCGTGTCAGGACCGCTTCCCACATATCGATGAGGACATGAAAGATTCAGTGGACTTTTTGCTTTAAATTAATGGTTATTGTCATGGTGTAAAGAACAGAAACTGCTCTTTGTTAATAATTGGAATCTTTTCTGGGAGCGTCCTAGGCTTTTTTGCGCTCGGAGTCAGAGTGGAACTCCTGTCGGACAACATCTCCAGGACGCAACGCTCTCCATATGACTAGTAAGACAATTCTCAAATAATTGCTATAATGGCTTTTGTTCTACCTGCTTAAATGATAGAAGTACTTGCGCTGTCCAATCTATAAAGATTAAATACCAATGTATAAATTATAAATCTATAATCTATAATGTGTCTGTTCCCCAAATAGTGAGGTCAAAATATAAATTTAATGCAGGCTCTAGAAAAAATCTGATCGCGATTAAACCAGAAAAATGTAAAATAAATGAACAAAAACAATTTTTAAAGTTTGGGCTCCTAAACATTAGATCACTCACACCAAAGGCGGTTATTGTAAACGAAATGATCCCAGATAATAGTTTTGCTATCTGTTATAAGCATGAGCCCCGTCAGACTGGTCGTGGCAGCGGTGTTGCAACATTATATAGTGATATTCTCAATGTTACTCAGAAGACAGGATACAGGTTTAACTCATTCGAAATACTTCTGCTTAATGTTACACTGTCAGATATGCAAAAGAAATCTATCGTATCTTTTGCTCTTGCTACTGTGTATAGACCGCCAGGGCCATTTCACGTTGATAATAAAAATTATGCATTAGGACTTGCGTTTACTGACCTAATAAACTCTTTTGGAGTCAAGCAAAATGTCACCGGGCACACTTATCGTTTTAATCATACGCTAGATTTAATTATATCGCATGGAATCGATCTTACTGATATAGATATAGTACCTCAATGTGACAATGTTACTGACCACCTCCTTGTATCGTGCATGCTGCTTATTACTGATATTAACTATATGGCTCTGCGTTATCGTTCGGGTAGAACTATTGTTCCAGCCACCAAAGACAGATTCACAAATTACCTGCCTGATTTATCTCAACTGCTCTGTGTTCCCATAAGTACACATGAGCTAGATGAAATGACTAGCAACATGGGCACTATCTTCTCTAATACATTAGAAGCTGTTAAGCCCATCAAATTGAAAAAGGTTAGAGAAAAACGTACTGCGCCATGGTACAACAGTAATACCAATTCTCTCAAGAAAGAAACTTGTAATCTTGAGCACAAATGGAGAAAAAAATAACTTGGAAGCTTTTAGAATTGCATGGAAAAACAGTATGTCAGCTATAGACAGGCTCTAAAAGCTGCCAGGGCCGAGCATATCCGCAAACTCATAAAAAATAACCAAAACAATCCAAGGTTTTTATTTAGCACAGTGGCTTCTGCATGCTTAATAAACAAACTCCAGCTTGTCCAAAATGCAGCAGCTAGAGTTCTTACTAGAACCAGGAAGTATGACCATATTT
>NW_015541046.1:160028-164863 GCF_001515605.1 Sinocyclocheilus anshuiensis | reverse complement strand
GCCCAGTTCTGTCAACACTGCACTGGCTCCCTATTAAACATTGTATAGATTTTAAAATCTTGCTTATTACTTATAAGTCCCTGAATGGTTTAGCACCTCAGTATCTGAACGAGCTCTTATTGCATTATAATCCTCCACGTCCACGGAGACCAGGACAACTAGATGAGCCCCAGAGACAGATCCCCAGTGAAGACCTTGTCTACTAGACGGCCACCGGGACAAGACCACAGGAACCAGATAAATCCTCTAAAGACTGTTCTGTGATCACAATGCATGTCTGATTGAGCTATGCGTGTTTGGTTCTGCCTAGTTCGGTGTGTGTGTGTGAGTGAGTTACAGAGGAATAGTAAACAGAGAGTTGTTCACCGCATTTCTGGCCTGGTTGTTTATTCTACACCACATTTTGGTGTAGAATAAACTACACAAAGTTTCTCGCTCTTCCAGGTGAACCTCCTATTCCGTGGCCCCGTTGGCTGCAATCTTTTGAGACATATCTCATCGCAGCCGGCCTCACAGAGGTGAGTGCGGCACAAAAAAAAGCACTTCTCCAACACTGTCTAGGAGCGGAAGGACAGCGAGTGCTTGGAACAATCAGCGACAGTGGTGAAAACACTTATGAACAGTCTGTGACGGCCCTGAATGAACATTTCGCCGCTCCACAGAGCGTTTTGCTGCGGCGGTTCGTATTCCGCCGGCGCCATCAACTCCCTGGTGAGTCCGTGCATCAGTATGTGGCGAATCTGAGAGGGCTAGCGAATTCTTGTAAATTCGGAGGGCTGCGCGATGAAATTATCCGCGATCAGCTGATTGAACACACCAATGATAACAAAATTAGAGAAACCCTGCTGTTACAACCAGATGACTTGACGCTATCTAGGGCAATTGCGGTAGCATTTCAAGTGGAAAGCGCTGCTGAATGTGTGGCCACTCTCACAAATCAAAATAAGTCAACACAGCCAATTGACATTTATGGAAACAACTTCACCAGCCCAGCAGCCACCCGACCGGGGTGCAGAAGCGGCTGCAGATGACCCTGACTCCGTAATGCAACTCAAGCGGGAACAGCGTAGATGACCACATCAACAACAGCCCTGTACTAATTGTGGATCTCGTTCTCACTTCACCAGAGCCCAGAACTGTCCAGCCCAGGGCCAGACATGCCATAACTGTGGAAAACAAAATCATTTTGCTAGTGTCTGCCATTCAGCCCCAAATAAACCACAGATGCGCACCAGTCAGTCCCCACCTGCCATCATCCACAATGTAACTTCAGGTCTTGTGCCATTCAGATCATGGACTGTCACCCTGAATGATGTGAGTGTTCCACTGCTTCTGGATACAGGGGCCAGTGTATCTCTGCTCAATGCAAGCACTTACAGTCAATTCTTCAGCGTGTTTCCCCTAGCCACGCCCTCTACGGCCCTGTGCGGTTACGGCGATTCCAAAATTGAGCTGCTGGGTTCACTTAAATTGACTGTGCGCTACGGTGCAAAGACATTGCCCTCATTCATCTTCCAAGTGGCCCGCAAAGGAGCAAATTTGATGGAACTGGACTTGTTCACCGCGCTGGGGTTTGCCCTAGTGGACACGGAGGGGGCTGCTATCCTGGCTGTGACCACAATATGGCAGCAACAGCGGCCAACGCTGTTTGATGGGCTGGGCTGCCTCACCTCATTTATGCACCAGCCTCTCATTGACCATACTGTCAGCCCTGTCATTCAACCTCTACGCCATATTCCCCTGGCCCTGCGTGAAGGGCTGTCAACGGAACTACAGTGCCTGCGGCAAGGAGGCATCATTGAGCAGGTGGATGCGTCGCCCTGGGTCTCAAACCTGGTGGTGGCCACTAAAAAATCTGGTGCTCTGCGCATCTGTGTGGACTTGAGACAAGTCAATAAGGTAGTTATTCCAGATAAGTACCCGCTACCAATGACAGAGGAACTCACGGCTCAATTCTATGGCTCCACAGTTTTTTCTAAGCTGTATCTAAGAGAAGGCTATCTGCAGGTGCCCCTTCATGCTGACAGCAGAAATCTGCCGACTTTTTTGACACATGATGGAGTATTTTGTTATACTAGGATGCCTTTCAGCCTTAGCTCCGCCCCTTCCTGTTTCCAAAAGGTTATGACCTCTGTGCTAGCGGGGATACCAGGCGTTGTCATCTACCTTGACGACATTGTCGTGCATGGGCCCACAACGCACACTCATGATGAGCGCCTCAACAGGGTTTTTGATGCACTCAGTAAGCACAGGCTAACTTTAAATGGTGAAAAATGTCTTTTTGCTGTACCTGTCATCGAGTTTGTGGGGTTCAAGTTGTCAGCACAGGGCATTTCCCCACTCCAGTCTAATGTGGATGCCATTCAGTCCATCCCCGAATCAACTTCACCTGCCAAGGTGGCTTCCTTTCTAGGGATGACGGGCTACTACTTAAAGTTTCTGCCTCAATATTTAGCTACTACTGCCACGCTGCGGCAATTACTCCGGAAGGATGAGCCCTGGGTGTGGACGCAGGCATGCATGGAGGCTGTGCGCACTCTCAAGGCCCAACTCACTTCACCTCCCATACTTTCACACTTCAGCACCTCCTGTAAAACCATGGTCACCTGTGATGCATCCGCCACAGCCATCGGAGCCGTATTGTCACAGGTACAGAAGGGCGTAGAAAGGCCCATAGCCTTTGCCTCTAGGGCCCTTAACCCAACAGAGCAACGATATTCAGTGGGTGAACGGGAAGCGCTGGCATGCCTATGGGCATGCGAAAGATGGCACCTGTACTTGTATGGCCACCATTTCACTCTGAGGACGGATCATCATGCCTTAGTGGCACTGCTGGCGACGTCAGGAACAAGGCACAGACCACTGAGACTACACCGCTGGTATGACCGGCTCCGTCAGTATAACTACAGCCTTCAGTTCACACCGGGCCATGAAAACGTGGTGGCTGACCTTTTGTCTCGCTCTGTCCCAGCTCCGGAAATAACAGAAGACTTTAGCCCTGAAACAGACAACATCCAGCTGCTACACACACCTCTGCAGTGTAGTGCAGTGCTGTGCTGTGCACCTCAGTTCGTCTCTGTGGACTTCTTTTCTTACCTGGAGAACAAGCGTATCCAACACATCCGCACCACTCTTTACCACCCCCAGGCCAATGGGGGAGTGGAACGTTTCCACCCGTTTTTTAAAAATTGGCCTTAGGACACACCTGGCACAAGGGCGCTCTTTCAACCAAGCCATTCGTCTGACTTTGCTACACTACCAGGCCTCGCAGCATAGCACCACTGGGGTCTCCCCTGCCTTCCTAATGTTGGGCAGGGAACTCACTTTGCCGCTGGACAGACTCCGCCCCTCCAAATCCAAGGGACCCCCCGGGGTTAAAACTCACGTCACTCGTCAGTAGCGCCGGATGAAACGGAGATTTGAAAGACTCAGATGTGCCAAAGAACCAGATATCGCAGTTCAGGATTGGGTGAGAGTGCGCAGACCACACAGGAGGAATAAACTGGCCTCGTTCTGGTCTACCCCCTTGTTGGTTACTCGTCAGATAGGCAGGGCATCTTATCTCCTGGAGGATGGTACTAGATGGCACGCTAGTCATCTTTGTAAAGTAGCTGCACCTACCCCAGTCTGCCCACAAAGCAGTGGAAATCTGCCACATACCTTCCTCCCACTGGAACAGGAAACTGCAACACCTCAAGCTGGCAGGCAAGACTTAGACCCATTTTTGCCTCCACCCCCTCTGTTCCTTACCCTGCCCTTAATGTCACAGGCCCCACAGTCTTCGGGCCCTTCAGGCCAATGTCAGGACGTTTCCTTTCCACGACCAGTGCGTACCAGATCCTGGCCATGTCACTTGAAAGACTTTGTTGCGACCTTCCATGTTTAGAGAGATCATGGGAGGGAGGGAGAGGGAGGGAAATGTTGTGTCCACTAGAGGGTGGAAAAGCACTGTTTATGAAAAAGAAAGACTGTTCTGTGATCACAATGCATGTCTGATTGAGCTACGCGCGTTTGGTTCTGCCTAGTTCAGTGTGTGTGTGTCTGCAAAGATACTATTTATACTGAACTGAGCTGGATGATGACATCACTGAATTCAATGATGAACTGCCTTTTTGCATTATTGGCACACTATTTTTGCATTATTGACACACTATTTTCCTATTTAATGCTGTACAGTTGCTTTGACACAATCGGTATTGTTAAAAGCACTACATAAATAAAGGTGACTTGACTTGACTTTAGGCTAGATTAACGAATAACCAGACGACACCCGATCTAAATATTCCCTCACAGTTTAATAGTAATGACTTTATGAATTTCTTCACTGATAAAATAGATAACATCAGAAATACAATAACAAATGTAGATTCTACAGCATCTAATACTTCAGTTTCATTCATCACACCCAAAGAAAAACTGCAGTGCTAAAGGACAGGAAGAGCTAAATAAACTTATCACTGCATCTAAAGCAACAACATGTTTATTTGATCCTGTACCCACTAAATTACTGAAAGAGTTGTTACCTGTAGCAGAAGAACCACAATATTATTAACTCATCGTTATCTCTAGGTCACGTCCCAAAACCATTCAAGCTGGCGGTTATTAAGCCTCTTATTAAGAAACCACAACTAGATCCTAGTGAACTGGCAAATTACAGACCCATCTCAAATCTTCCTTATATGTCTAAAATTTTAGAAAAAGCTGTGTCTGCTCAACTGTGCTCCTTCCTGCAAAAAAATGATCTCTATGAAGAATTTCAGGCTGCATCTCATTGCTAATTTTACTTGATCTTAGTGCTGCGTTCGACACTATAGATAATGACATACTCATAGATC
>NW_015541046.1:159110-159607 GCF_001515605.1 Sinocyclocheilus anshuiensis | reverse complement strand
CCCCTTGGTAATATTATTAGAAAATACGGGATTAGTTTCCACTGTTATGCTGATGATACTCAACTCTATATCTCAACGAGACCAGATGAAACTTGTACATTATCTAAGCTAACAGAGTGTGTTAAAAATGTAAAAGATTTGGACCAAAAAACAGTACACAGAATCTCTTGGATTACAATTCAAAGATCTGGGAGTTATATTAGATAGCAACTTGTCTTTTGAAATTCATATTTCCCATGTTACAAAAACAGCATTCTTCCATCTTAGAAACATTGCCAAGTTACGAAACATGATACCTGTTTCTGATGCAGAAAAGCTAGTTCATGCATTCATGACCTCTAGACTGGACAATTGTAATGCACTGCTGGGTGGTTCAATTAAATTCAATTCAAGTTTATTTGTATAGCGCTTTTCACGATACAAATCAAAGCAACTTTACAGCAAATTAAGTTTCTACAATATTTAGTGGTAGCTTATCAGTGGTGACTGTCAGTTAA
>NW_015541046.1:151390-157407 GCF_001515605.1 Sinocyclocheilus anshuiensis | reverse complement strand
TGCATTTGACACTATAGATCATGACATATTCATAGATCGATTACAAAACTATATGGGTATTCAAGGGCAGGCTTTAAGATGGTTTAGATCCTACCTGTCTGATCGCTACCACTTGGTTTATTTAAACGGGGAGTCATCCCAATTATCACCAGTAAAGTATGGAGTGCCACAAGGATCTGGGTCCTCTGCTATTTTCAATATACATGTTGCTCTGGATCCAGAACACCTGAGAAGAGATGATGCCAACCCCTCAGAGGACCTCAGATGATGCCAACCCTGAAACAACATACAAAACTACCACATTTTGCTATAAGTTTGATTGCAACATATAATAATTGCTGTTAATAGTGTTAATAGTCTGTTTGACTATAAATATATTCAGACCTGTACAAAGAAATATATTTAGAAATATATTTAGAAATAGCTGTACGAAATATATTTAGAAACATATATTATACAGCTGCTTTGCAACGATTTGTGTTGTGAAAAGCGCTATACAAATAAACTTGAATTGAATTGAATAACAGCGCCACCTAATGTTCAAAAGGAATAAACCATTTATTACTAGTGTGTGTGGGGTCCTGGTATATCCTACATTATGGGGACCAATTGTCCCCACCAGGATAGTAATACCAGTAAATTTTGACTTTGTGGGAACATTTTTTGATCCCCATGGAAAACAAGCTTATAAAATCATACAGAATGAAGGTATTTGAATATCGTCTCGGTTACGTATTGTAACCCTAGTTCCCTGAAGGAGGGAACGGAGACGTCACGTCGGATGACCGACGAATTGGGATCTCGCCTAGAGAGACCAATCGACTTCGAGTGTAAACTAAACGAGCCAATGCACATTGGCATGCGATTATTGGATTCAGCTGCCGCTGATCACAGCATGAGTATAAGTAGGCAGCAGGTGCAGCGCATATTCAGGTTTTCGCCGGTGACCTGGCCGCTCTGCGGTGGTACAGAAGCTGTGGCGACGGGACGTGACGTCTCCGTTCCCTCCTTCAGGGAACGAGGGTTACAATCCATGACCGAGACGTTCCCTTTCAGTCGGTCACTCTCGACGTCACGTCGGATGACCAACGAATTGGGATCCCTACCAAAGGGCCACAGGTACTGCCCCTTCCAGTGTCCTGTGGAAGCCTCCTGAGCCCCTACTTTTTGGCGTAGGCCAAGGCTGACCACAAGAAGACCAGCTACTGCTGCTATGGCACTACCCACTCAATAGGATTGGATAACACTGAGAAAACGTACCCGTTCCACTTGGGACAGGAACGTTGTGGAAGCCCCATCCTTCCCGAAGGAGGTTTCGGAAGCACTCACACATATGATCAACCGTTTAGGTGCATATGGAAGATTAGAGGTGATTGTAACCCTCTTGGAAAACAGCAGGAAGTCTGCCGGGGAAACACGGGCTCTGAGGCAATACCTTGAATTTTACACGTATGGGATCCACTTAGATCTCGACATATGGAACCCAGCCCTCTACCGGTTCTCACGGATTCATCGAGTGAGGGCCTGGCACCGGACGCTCTGCCACGTCTGGCTGCCGAGGGGACGGAGGAGCTCGACAGGGCCTACAGTACGGACACTCTGGAGCAGTTTTAGCAAGCCGACACTAACAGGGGCCTCTCAGTGCCTCTACCTAACACAGGAGGATACCGGTTCCACACGAAGGCTATAGAATCTAGCGAACGTGTTAGGGGTCGCCCAGCCCGCAGCTCTACAGATATCCGCCAGTGAGGCGCCACGAGCCAGCGCCCAGGAAGATGCAACACTCCTAGTAGAGTGAGCTCGCAACCTGAGCGGGCAGGGCACACCCTGTGCCTGATAAGCCAGGGTGATGGCATCCACTATCCAGTGGGCCATCCTCTGCTTAGAGACGGCATTCCCCTTCTTCCGGCCTCCGTGACAGACAAAGAGCTGGTCAGAGGTCCTGAAGCTTTGCATCCTGTCTACATAGAATCTCAATGCCCGGACGGGACAAAGCAAAGCTAGGGCTGGGTCTGCCTCCTCCGGGGGCAGCGCTTGCAGGCTCACCACCTGATCCCTGAAGGGAGTAGTGGGAACCTTGGGCACATAGCCGGGTCGGGGCCTCAGGATTACCTGGGAGTCAGCCGGCCCGAACTCTAGGCACGAATCGTTGACTGAAAATGCGTGCAGGTCCCCTACCCTCTTGATGGAGGCCAGTGCAAGCAGGAGCAGAGATTTCATTGACAGAAACTTCAGTTCGACTGTCTGCAAAGGCTCAAATGGGCCCTGCTGTAGTGCTCTGAGCACTAGAGACAGGTCCCAAGAAGGTATAGAGGGGGGCCGTGGAGGATTTAGCCTTCTCGCCCCCCTAAGGAACCAGATGATCAGGTCATGCTTACTCACGACTTCCCTTCGATGGGGTCATGGTTGGCAGCAATCGCAGCCACATAGACTTTGAGGGTGGAGGGAGACAGCCTTGTTGGCAGCAATCGCAGCCACATAGACTTTAAGGGTGGAGGGAGACAGCCTTCGCTCCAACCCCTGCTGCAGAAAGGACAGCACGACTCTGATCTGACATTTCCGGGGGTCTTCTCGGTGAGAAGAAGAAGTCCGAGTGGGCCAGTAGGGCACCACGAGCAGGACCTGCTCCTTGTCCTCTCAGACCTTGCACAGCGTCTGTGCAAGAAGGCTCACTGGGGGAAATGCGTACTTGCGCAGGCCACGCGGCCAGCTGTGTGCCAGTGTTTCCGTGCCGAGTGTTCCCTCGGTCAAGGAGTAGAACAACTTGTAGTGAAAGGTTTCTGGAGAGGCAAACAGGTCTACCTGAGCAGCTCCGAAATGACTCCAAATCAGCTGGACCGTCTGGGGATGGAGTCTCCATTCTCCCGGGAGCGCAGCTCGTGACAGCTCGTCGGCTGCCCGGTTGTGCAGACCAGGAATGTGAATGGCACGAAGCTACCTTAGATGCTTCTGACTCCAGAGGAGGAGGTGGCGGGCGAGTTGCGACATGCGTCGGGAGCATAGACCACCTTGCCGGTTGATGTACGCAACGGTCGCAGTGTTGTCCATGCAGACCAGTACATGCTTTCCTCGTAAGCGCCCTTTGAGATGGATCAAGGCAAGGCGCACTGCCAGCAACTCTAGGCAATTGATGTGCCAGTGCAGTTGGGGCCCCGTCCAAACCCCTGACACTGCAAGCCCACCGCTACAGAGCACCAACCACCAGAACAGCCAGACACAAGAACTGTTTTTTCCCGCAGGCTATATTCAGATCAATTAAACATTCATAACTATACATTGTCCGTCGTAACCGACATATTTCTACATAAAAATTCGAAAATTGTACATTTGTAAACTGCACACTTGTAAATAACATATCTGTACATTAATTTAAACAATGACTTGTTTTATTTGATCTTTTCTCTATATTTCTACTTCTGTATATAGTGCATTATTTAATTTTCTGTTTTTTCCCCCCTTATATTAGTTTTATAATTCCTATGCATGTCTGCATTATCATGTACATTTGCACTATGTCCGTACTTTCTTCTGCACTGGAAGCTCCTGTCGTCCAAATCAAATTCCTTGTTTCTGTAAACATACTTGGTAATAAAGCCCTTTCTGTTGAGGGTGGAGGGAGACAGCCTTCGCTCCAACCCCTGCTGCAGAAAGGACAGCACGACTCTGATCTGACATTTCCGGGGGTCTTCTCGGTGAGAAGAAGAAGTCCGAGTGGGCCAGTAGGGCACCACGAGCAGGACCTGCTCCTTGTCCTCTCAGACCTTGCACAGCGTCTGTGCAAGAAGGCTCACTGGGGGAAATGCGTACTTGCGCAGGCCACGCGGCCAGCTGTGTGCCAGTGTTTCCGTGCCGAGTGTTCCCTCGGTCAAGGAGTAGAACAACTTGTAGTGAAAGGTTTCTGGAGAGGCAAACAGGTCTACCTGAGCAGCTCCGAAATGACTCCAAATCAGCTGGACCGTCTGGGGATGGAGTCTCCATTCTCCCGGGAGCGCAGCTCGTGACAGCTCGTCGGCTGCCCGGTTGTGCAGACCAGGAATGTGAATGGCACGAAGCTACCTTAGATGCTTCTGACTCCAGAGGAGGAGGTGGCGGGCGAGTTGCGACATGCGTCGGGAGCATAGACCACCTTGCCGGTTGATGTACGCAACGGTCGCAGTGTTGTCCATGCAGACCAGTACATGCTTTCCTCGTAAGCGCCCTTTGAGATGGATCAAGGCAAGGCGCACTGCCAGCAACTCTAGGCAATTGATGTGCCAGTGCAGTTGGGGCCCCGTCCAAACCCCTGACACTGCAAGCCCACCGCTACAGAGCACCAACCACCAGAACAGCCAGACACAAGAACTGTTTTTTCCCGCAGGCTATATTCAGATCAATTAAACATTCATAACTATACATTGTCCGTCGTAACCGACATATTTCTACATAAAAATTCGAAAATTGTACATTTGTAAACTGCACACTTGTAAATAACATATCTGTACATTAATTTAAACAATGACTTGTTTTATTTGATCTTTTCTCTATATTTCTACTTCTGTATATAGTGCATTATTTAATTTTCTGTTTTTTCCCCCCTTATATTAGTTTTATAATTCCTATGCATGTCTGCATTATCATGTACATTTGCACTATGTCCGTACTTTCTTCTGCACTGGAAGCTCCTGTCGTCCAAATCAAATTCCTTGTTTCTGTAAACATACTTGGTAATAAAGCCCTTTCTGACCTCTGACTTCTTAAATGTACAAGATACGATTTACAAATGAATGCCAGGCAAAGTTGTCTTTATGACATAAGATATTTGTGAATATGTTTTTTTATTTGAGAATCTCATTTATTTATTTGTGAATTTAATGCATGTTTGTGAAACTTCAAAATGTATTTGTGGATCTCATTCTATCTATTTGTAATGATGTTTAATTTTTGTTAATCTCTTTACATTTATTTGTGGATCATAATCTATTTATTTGGAATTATGCAACAATTATATCTCCATAATTTTCTCTTGACATGAGAATCACACTTTTCATGTCTGTTGATTTCCACAGACACATTCACCTACATTGTACTCTGGACCAGGAACGACTTCCTACGATGTAAGTCAGTAAGAAAACAAATAGAAAAACTCACTGGGTGTGTTCATGTTCTTCCTGTAAACGGTGAAAGAAATGATGTAAATTATATTTTGCACAGGATATCTGATGGTCATCTGTACTGAGACACTGATGATACACTGAACAAGAAGAGTTCAGCTACATGAAAAGATCAAACAGATTCATAATCATTGTTCCCAGAACCAGGAACCACTTCCTACAATGTAAGTCAGTAAGAAAACCAGCAGAAAACTCACTGAGTGTGTTCATGTTCTTCCTGTAGAAGGTGAAAGAAGAGTTTTATAATTGATGATGTAAATGATGATTTGCACAGGATATCTGGTCATCTCTAATGAGACACTGATAATACACTGAACATGAAGAGTTCAGCTACATGAAAAGATCTAACAGATTCATAATTCCTGATTCTGATGTGTTTTATCTCCATCAGATTCCCATCAGCTCACTCTGGATCTGAACACAGTGAATAAACGCCTCCGTCTGTCTGAGAGAAACAGAGTGATTATTTACACTAATACAGTCCAGCCGTATCCTGATCATCCAGACAGATTTGATCATTGGTGTCAGCTGGTGTGTAGAGAGAGTGTGTTTGGACGCGGTTACTGGGAGATTGAGAGGAGTGGATATTATGTGTGTATATCAGTGTCATATAAGAGCATCAGCAGGAAGGGAGGGGGTGTTGAGTGTGTCTTTGGATCTAATGATCAGTCCTGGAGTTTGATCTGCACTCCCTCCAGATACTCATTCAAACACAGTAACATACAGACTCGTCTCCCTCTAAAGCCCATCAGCAGTAGAATAGGAGTGTATGTGGATCACAGTGCAGGAACTCTGTCCTTCTACAGCGTCTCTGACACAATGAGCCTCATCCACACAGTCCAGACCACATTCACTCAGCCGCTCTAT
>NW_015541046.1:140391-151124 GCF_001515605.1 Sinocyclocheilus anshuiensis | reverse complement strand
CTGACAAAATGAGCCTCATCCACACAGTCCAGACCACATTCACTCAGCCGCTCTATCCTGGGTTTTATATTTGGTCTGGATCATCAGTGAAACTGTGTTGATGAATCAGAATAGATTGATGAGAGATTCGGGGCCTCATTTATAAAAAGTTGAGCAGAAACCATCCTAAATTTGATCTTACAATCATTTCTCAAATATGCGTACATGTGATTCATAAAATGAACATACGTGCAGAAAACGCACGTACGCCTCTCTTTCAGATGTGAAATCTATGAATCGCAAATGATCTTGAACTTAAGCGCAAACAAATGGTTTCAGCTCTCTGCCTTGTAAACGACTCCTAATTAATGTCATTAACATGTAAAAGATCGCAGTCATCATCCAAATTATTTAATTTAGAACAGCAAGCTGCAAGAACAGCTTACATTTCCAATAACCTGCAGTACTCCGACAAGAAAAAGTGCATACGTCTACTCAGACACTGACATGACGCTAAGCACTTTTCCACGTCAAGGACCGTTTTTACAAATATGAGCGCTGGCGTGGATTTAAGCGTACGCACACTCTAAAATGAAATCTGAGCATATGCATGCTTTATAAATGAGGCCCTCTATCCATAATGCTTTGAGCTGCATGATAAATCAGTAACAGTAAGATGTTATAAAGTCTCTTCTTTTCTCTTTGTGACATTAATACTGCAGCTGAACTTCTGTCAGTGAAATAACATGTCAGAATAAATGTGTGTAATAAATCCACATATAGACAGTAAGATCAGTTTGTACGTGTGTGTGTGTGTGCGTGTGTGTGTGAGTCCTGCTGAGTTACCATGTGTTTCTGTGCTTTTCAGAACAACTGTGTGTGTTGATTGAAATCAGTCATTTAGTTTTTACAGTTTTTCTCAATTGCTAACTCACAATTTATGAAAACAATTTTCTCACAGCTATAAATGCAATCTCAAAACACCAACTTGTACAAACCTTAAACTTCCAGGTCAAAATCAGATATTTTAGTCAAAATCCTTTTCTCTTTTGTCAGAATGAAATTTTGGCCTCAGTTGACACACAAACCTGACAAATACACATACTACTGCACTGCCTAGAGAACACTAGCGAGATCAACCCAAAACACTGTCACAAAAGCCTCCTTTTGGGAATCAGAAATCATTTTGCAAGTCAATTTCTATTACAGTATACAGCATAAATGGAGTGCAGATACAGTTAAATTCAGCAATTAGCTTTTAGAAATTTTGCTTTCTATCTCACTGCTGTAGAGATCTTTGCAGATGAAAAGCACTAAAAAGTTTAAATGCCAAATAACTTTAAATACCAATAACCTTTCAACAAATGTTTCTTTGTGAGCTCTCCTTGACACTGTGCCTCATTTACATAACAAAATCCTCAGACCAATCCTTTGACACTATATGGGATGCCATTAAAAATAAACTATCCACTTGTTCCTTATGCTGGGATCATTCTGATATCGCTACAAAGATATGAACAAGTTGTTTAAACCAAACACGTCAAAACAAATGTTCTTTCACTCCATTTGTCCTATTGACAACAGACACAAGTGCGTGGACTGTGTCAGAAAGTGAACTCGCATCTGTATACTGTATCCATTGTAGACAAGATAGCAGCAGTGATTGTAATTTCTATTTGCTTTTGATGCAATGCGACAATCGCATTCATCGTAATCAAGTGTCAAGCCATTAGGCAACTGAATGCCAGTGGGTGGGTCCTATGGTGAGAAGATGAATATTAGTCGATGTCTTGCTCTGGAGACTGTGGTTTGCAATCAGAAAAGTCACCTGAGAATAATTTTGGTGTCGAGAGACACAGTTCAACTTAAGTCAGGTGCGTAGAAAAATTTCAACCACAATTTTGGCGAGCCAGCCAGGAGCCCTGGGAATCTCCCTCGTCTGTGAATCATCGGTGAATGGGGTCACAAGGACATCGAAAATTAAATAGAGGAGGAAATTGTCGTCTTCATCTGCCCAGACTGGCAGTTCCCCTTCCGACATAGGGACCATTCCTTCACGGGCTAAAAGGACTTAAGGTCCATACATTTCCTTTCAAATGCTTCTAAATTAAATAAAATCTTAAATTGAGTTTCAGCTTCTGCTAAGTAAAATTACAAAGGATTAAAAAGGATCTGCCCCCCGCAGTCAATTTTGATATTCTAGGTATTATCAAATGGCCAGAGTTTTGAGAATGCAGCAGACGTGAAGGACTATAATGCGATAAGAGCTCACACAAGTACTGAGGAGCTAAACCATTCAGGGCTTAATAAGTAATTAGCAAGATTTTACAATGTATATAATGTTTAACAGGGAGCCAGTGCAGTGTTGACAGAACCAGGCTAATATGGTCATACTTCCCGGTTCTAGTAAGAACTCTAGCTGCTGCATTTTGGACCAACTGGAGTTTGTTTATTAAGCGCGAATAGCAACCACCCAATAAAGCAACACAATAATCTAACCTTGAGGTCATGAACGTATCAATTAACATTTCTGCATTTGACATTGAGAGCATAGGTTGTAAATTATATATATATATTTTTAGATGGAAAAACTGTGGTTTTAAAAATGTTAGACACGTGGCTTTCAAAGGAAAGATTGCTATCAAGTAGCACACCTAGTTTCCTAACTGATGACAAAGAACTGACAGAGCAGCCATCAAGTGTTAGACTAGGTTATTACATGGAGAGGTTTTTGATCTGATAATTAACACCTCTATATTTTCAGAATTCAGCAGTAAGAAATTACTAGTGATCCAGTTTTTTATATCAACTATGCATTCCGTTAGTTTTGCAAATTGCAATGCTTCGTCAGGCCACGAAGAAATATAGTGCTGATTATCATCAGCATAACAGTGAAAGCTAACACCATGCTAACATCATTCCTGATGATATCTCCCAAGGGTAACATAAAAAGCGTGAAAAGCAACAGTCCTAGTACTGAGCCTTGAGGTACTCCATACTGCACTTTTGATTGGTATGATACCTCATCATTCACTGCTACAAATTGATGGCGGTCAGATAAGAAAAAATTGAACCATGCCAGTGCAAATCCACTAATGCCAACATAATTTTCTAGTCTATTCAAAAGAATGTTGTGGTCAGTAGTGTCGAATGCAGCACTAAGATCCAGTAGCACTAATAGAGATATACAACCACGATCGGATGATAAGAGCAGGTAATTTATAACTCTGATGAGAGCAGTCTCAGTAATATGATACAGTCTAAATCCTGATTGGAAATCCTCACAGACACCATTTATCTCTAAGAAGGAACATAGTTGTGAGTATATTACCTTTTCTAGTATCTTTGACAGAAAATGGAGATTCAAGATTGGTCTATAATTAACTAATTCTTTAGGGTCAAGTTGTGTTTTTTTTAATCAGAGGCTTAATAACAGACAATTTGAAGGTTTTTGAGTCATATCCCAATGACAATGACGAATCAGAAATTCAGAAGAGGATCTATGACTTATATCTATGACTGGTATAGGGTCTAACATACATGTTGTTGGTTTAGATCAGGGGTAGGCAAGTTTGGTCCTAGAGAGCCACAGTCCTGCAGAGTTCAGCTCCAACCCTAATCAAACACACCTGAACAAGCTAATCAATGTCTTCAGGATTACTAAGGCTATAGGCAGGTGAGGTTTTTTTTCAGGGTTGGAGCTAAACTCTGCAGGACTGCGGCTCTCTAGGACCGAACTTGCCTACCCCTGGTTTAGATGATTTAACAAGTTTATACAATTCTTCCTCTCCCATAGCACAGAATGAGTGGAATTGTTCCTCAGGGGATCTATAGTGCACGTCTGATGCAATACTGTAGCTGACGGCTGCATAGTTACAATTTTATCTCTAATAGTATTGATCCTGGAAGTAAAGTAGTTCATAAAGTCATACTGCTGTGCTGTTGGGAAATGTCAATGCCTCTTGATGCTTTATTTTTCGTTAATTTAGTCACTGTATTGAATAAATACCAGGGGTTGTGTTTGTTTTCTTCTAAAAGAGACGAAAAGTAACTAGATCTAGCAGTTTTTAAGGCTTTTCTGTAGGAGAAAGTACTTTCCCTCCATGCAACACAAAATACTTCTAGTTTTTTTTTTTTAAAGAAAAGTCCATAGTTTCTGTGACATCATCAAGTTTTTCTGAGCTATTGGATATGCTGAGGAATTGAGATAAGTCAGGAGGATTATTTAAAAAGCAGTCTTTTGTGGTAGAAGTGATGTACCCACTGATCTATATATAATGACTGGATTGCTCATTGTGTTCTAAACTGCCGACAGGTGGTGAAGCCACCGGAAGTGTTCGAGCCACCAGCTTACTGTTCCCTACCACGTCAGTAATTACACTGACCTAAAATCACCTGATTTGAAGCGAATCAGTCACACAGGATTAGTTTTTATGTTATGTATATGTACATTTATTTTTACTTCAGATGTTATCTTCAATGTTTATGGTCTTTGAAGGCAGGATAACCGATATATTTAAATTGTTAAGTTTGGTGTGTCTGCAGCGCACTTGCCGACACAGGCAACTGATCCAACACAAAATATATTTACTACATAAATACTATACGTATATGCAGGAATTATTAAACATAAACATACAGTATATCTGGTATTAGCCACCAAAATCGGTTCAAATATACAATTAATACAAGCCTCTGTTACTATTTTGCTCTATGTTGTATTGAAATTAAAAGCTTACCATGCATCATCTTGGAATTAAAGCTTCATGTCTTTAAGTCTGTACCATATGTAGTCACTGTTATTTCTCTGAATAAGTTATGATTTGTATATTTTTAATGTCCTGATTGAGCAACATCCATTTCACTCTCCAAGATCATGCAAATATGCCATTTTACTACTACTAGCAGTAACGTTGATGTTTTTATGTAAAATGTTATGCAACGTTATATATGTTAAATTAATAATTAAACCAACGTTTAAATTAATGTTGTTAACGAAATCATTGTTGAAATATGCTATTTGCAGTTAGCCTACTGTATGAATAAAAACACTACAACCAAATAAACCGTGAATAACTGTACAAGGTGAATTAAGGTAGCCTATATGTGTATACAAAGCATAAATCTTTATTCAGATTTCAGAATGAGCACTTTGTCATTTGTAATACATATGTTAAGGATTTCGTCTGTCAGATGTTTATCATGTTCATCTGATGTAGGCTATGCTACTGTAATGTATATGAATGTAACTTTTTAATAAGCAGGGGAAATTCCCGACATTAAACAAATAAGCGTTTACATGCTTAGGACGTTTACATTGTAAAAATGTACAGGGATACTTAAAATATAAAAACGCTGACTTGTTAGGTGATTTTTTCTCAGTAAAATCGTACGATTTCATATTAATTCAATAAAATGTATGGGAATACTGGAGAATACCAATATGGCGGCGCAGCGGCTTCACTTTTATGACATCATGAGCAATCCAGTTCTCTATTATAGATCAGTGGTTCTACCATATTTGTAACAAGGAGTTGAATTTACAGCTTTAGCTATATGGAGTATACACAGGATTAGATAATGATCTGAGATATCATCGTTTCTGCTGCAGAATTTCAATGCCATTAACATCAATTCCATGTAATAGTTTTAATCTAAAGTATGATTTCGACAATGAGTAGGCCCTGACACATACATGTCTAACCCCAGTAGAGTTGAGAATCTCTATAAATGCTGATCCCAATGCATCTTTTTCATCATCAACATGGATATTAAAATCACCAACAATTAAGATTTTATCTGCAGCCAGCACTAACTCAGATAGAAAATCAGCAAATTCTTTGATGAAGTCTGTATGGTGCCCTGGTGGCCTTTATACAGTAGCCAGTAAAAACATCAAAGGGGATTTATCAATAACGCTTACCACTCTAGATAACGTTATATGAAGCACCATTACTTCAAACAAATTATACTTGAAACCAGACCTTGAGAAATATTGAAAATATTACTATAAATTGTCACAACACCTCCCCCTTTACCTTTTGGAAGTGGCTTATGTTTATAACAGTTATCTTAGGGGGTAGACTCATTTAAAATAATGTAATCATCTGGTTTTAGCCAGGTTTCTGTCAAACAGAGCACATTTAAGTTATGATCTGTGATCTTATCATTTACAAAAAGTGCTTTCGTAGAAAGGGATCTACTATTCATTAAGCCAAGCTTTATAATTTGTTTATCTGTATTATGTATCTTTTTTATTTCTTGAACATCAATTAAATTGTTACCCTTAGATTATTTTGGACATTTTTTTGTATTTGCTAGTTCGGGGAACAGATACAGCCTCTATAGTATGATATCTAGGTAAAAGAGTCTCTATGTGCTGAGTATTAACTGACTTCTGTGACGTGAGGTGGCTAGCAGACGGTCGGTTTAGCCCAGGGGTCAGCATCCCGTGGCTCTTTCATTCTGCTGCGGTGGCTCCCTGTAGCATGGGGCGTAGAATACACGGGAGACGTGTTTCCCCAACTTTTAAAAAACCCTAAACTCTTCCCCTGCACTTTTTTCCGGCCAAGTGTGTTCACGTGGATGTTTTAAGGGCCAGTGAATAAATCTAGATTTAAATAAAAAGAGACAAAATCGTTTTGGTTACTTTTTATTCGTATCTAAAACGATGTAAACATTACAGAGCACTAAACACTCTCATGCAGTGTGAGTTTCATCCAAGCCTATGTTTCATTCATACTTGAAGCCAGAGGGCGCTCTCTTGCAGAAAGTCCAAAATGGAATCAAAGAAGTAGTAGGTTTGTTTGACATGCCAGGAAATTCCTAATATGGACAAAGTCATCCCGCGATCACTGTAGCTCAGCTGAATAACAAGCATAAACCTTAATTGATGAAACGTGAAGGCAATAAACAATTGTGACAATATATACATTTATGTGTGTTTTTCAAGTCTTCTCCAGGTAAAAAAAATAAAGTATATGAAGGATACAGTGCTACCTGACATAGCATTTATTACAGTACAGAAGCTATAAAATATATTCTGTGCCTTATTCTGTGATAAAAATGGAAAAAGTGCTTGTAGTATATAAACTAGGGCTGTGCAAAAAATTGAATGCAAAAAATTGAATGCGATTACCATGCGCATTTCATCAGTAAAGCCGATGAATCGCCTGCGATTATGAACGTGATATTGCATAGCTTGTCAGTGAACTACGGCTCTGTGTAGTAAATGGTGCTCCATCTGAAAGCACGTGATGGAGATTTACTACTAACCACAGAACTGGCTTTACTGATGAGATGCACATGACAATCGCATTCGATTTTTTGCACAGCCCTAATATAAACCAATCATAATCATAAAATTGTCATCAGGAAAATATATAGAATACAAAAATATTATAGAATACAAATTATTGGTCATTGTCCAGCAGTGTATTTTATTTTTTAGCCAATTAAATGTAAAAGATAAGAAGTTTTATTTTTTTAAATTAGACAATTATTACTATTATTATTATTACATTTGACATTCTGTCATTGAGTGACGACTGTCTGCTGTATCTCGCCACCACGGTAAGCAGGGAGGGGACCAGAGCATATTACAGTGTCTGACATTGTACTTGCAAGTTTACACACATCTTTAATGTTATTTTTAATGATCTCCGACTGGCGAAGTCGAACATCATTAGTGCCAACGTGAATAACATGAAGGTCATCACGAATAATGTGTCATAGTTCACTTAAAAAAAAATATATATATTCTTCTATATTTTTGTCATATTTTTCAGTACAAATATCTTTAATCACAGATCAAATCATATGATATTTAAATCATAGACAAAGAGCCAAAACATTTCTTATTTTTGCACAATATTGGTGTCCATAATTTTCAGGTGTACAATAAATACAGAGCAAATACCTGTGTAAAGCACGCACATCATAAATAAACATAATAAATAAAAACAAAACGAAAGAATGAACAAAAGAAAGAAAGAAAAAAGAAAGATAGAAAGAAAGAACAAAACAAAAGCAAACAAAAACAAAAAATCGAAATCATTGACAAGAAAACAAAACAAAAATAGAGCAAAAATATTTCTTTTTTTTGTCAAACTTTTTCAAATAAGTAAAAAAATATTTGAACAGCATAAATGGCAAATAATCATCTAAAGCATGCACATTAAAAAAGAGAGCAAAATTGTTTATTCTTAAGTTTATATTACAGTTAAGTTATATTAAGTTTTTCTGAATTGCTAACAATTGCTAACTCATGAAACAATTCAATATTTTGTCACAACAGTAAACACAATCTCAAAACTACTCACCAACATATATAAACCTCAGACTTCCAGGTAAAGATTTTAGTCAAAAAATATTCTCCGTAACACTTTCTATGAAGCCCGTATTTATAATACATTATAGGCATTATAATGAATGCATAATGCATTATAAAAAAATGTATAATATGTTGTATCATCTCATGAATATTCATAAGAACAGTTAACCACAAATACGTAAGTATTATGATGTATTATAACTGTTGTTATGATTATTCATGAGTTGATATAACATATTATACGTTTTTTTTATAATGCATTATGCATTCATTATAATGCCTTAAGAATACCCTTATAATGTATTATAAATACGGGCTTCATAGAAAGTGTTACCATATTCTCTTTTATCAGAACCAAACAGATTGCCCAGGGATTGGTTCTTGTTGATGGATTTGAAAGATGCATAATTTCATGTCCATTTAGTCCCCATCACAGACAGTTCTTGAGATTCACGTCCGAGGAGGTGGCTTACCAGTATGCAGTTCTTCCACTCTGACAGTCCCTGGCTCCACACACTTTTACAAAGTATATGGACGTGGCCCACTTCCCTCTGAGACAGAAGGGAATGCGTGTCATGAACTACCTCGATGACTGGCTAATATTAGCCTGGTCGGAGCACAAGCTCTGTGGCCACAGGAATCTGCTCCTCACTCATTTGGAGCACCCTGGGCTCAGAATCAATTTAGCCAAGAGTTTCCTGTCTCCCAGCCAGTGAATTGCTTTGCTGGGCATAGTTCTTGACTCAGACAGGCGCGGGCCTGGTTTGCGCTGGAACACTCACTGAAAATTCAGCAGCATCATTTAAAGTAGGAGCTTTTCTTCCCATTAGAGTTTTCCAGAGGATGCTGGGCCTGATGGCGGCCGCCTCCTCTGTGGTTCTGTTGGGCCTGCTTCATACAAAATAGTAAGGCACCTCCTCTTGTGGGCACAATGCAACCTGCGCTTCTTGAAGGCAGTGCATGTGCCAGGCAAATTGAACCAGTCAGGGGACATGTGGTCCCAGGGCAGTGAGTGTGTCTTCAGGAGAACGGAGATGCCCTTCCATGCTCAAATTGTATGTGGCAGCCATTGCAGTGAATCACACTATCTTGACTGGCCAGTCTGTAGGAAAACCAAAAGAGTAATTAAGTTCCTGAGGGGAGACAGAATGGTGATCAGGGCCCTTCAAGGGCCTCCGTTTGAGCCACTTCAGTCAGCCAACTTAATGCTCCTGCCCCTTAATACTGCCCTCCTGCTGGCTTTAGTGTCAGTCAAACAAGTGCGTGACCTGCAGGTGCTCTCAGGGAGCTTGAGTTTGGACCTACAGACTGCAAAGTCATCCTTAAGCCAAGACACGTTTATGTGCCTAAAGTGCTGTCGACTTCATTCAAAGCACAGGTCATTACCCTTTTAACTCTTCCCTTCTTGGAGGAGGAGCAGGGTGCTAATTTACTCTGCCCGGTTCAGGCCATTGGGATATATAGAGCTCTCTAAGCAGTATCAGCAATCAGAGCATCTCATTGTGTGCTTCGGAGGCCGCTCTAAAGGGCTGACATTAATGAAACAGAAACTATACCATTGGATAGTAGACACCATAGCACTGTCTTACACCTCAGTGGGCTCACAGTGCCCCATTGAAGTTAAGGCCCACTTCACCAGGGGAATGGCCTCCCCCTGGGCTTGGTCCAGCGGAGTTTCCATTGGAGATATCTGTATGGCAGCTGGCTGGTCTTCGCTGTCTACCTTTGCTAGATTTTATAACCTGGACATCCCTGCCCTGCAGGCACGGATCTTGTCCACCTAATCAACATGTACCTCTGCTAGTATTCCAGGCTAGTTGTGCCCTTATTGGCCCATGTTACCCTAAGGGCCCTCATGTTGGACGTCCTGGGGTTGGGCTCAAGGACACTTCCCAAATGGCTTCAAAAACATTCTAAACTATGTTTTTTTAAAATCTAAAAATGCAGAGGGTTTTGTGTGAGGGGTAGGTCTAAGTGTAGGGTTAGGGTATGGGGATAGAAAATAAAGTTTGTACAATATAAAAACAATTACCCCTATGGAATGAACCCATAAAATATGCAAACCAAATATGCGTGTTAGTGTGACTCTACAGGAGCAGGAATAAGGAACCGTCACTAAAACACAGAACCAGGAAACATGAATCACATGAGTTCAGGGAAGGAGAAACTGAAGTGTAGTTGATCATTGCAGGGGATGGGTGCGGCATTCAAGGAGATTTTTCCCCCGGTGCATGGCAATGGAAAACATCAGATGTGATGTTGATGAAAATCTTTGGCCTGACCAACAAGAGCGACAGGATGTCCAGCAAGAATCATTTTTGAAGTATTCAAAAGAAGTATTTTTGTGTATTTGTGGTAACATAAGAAATATGAAATGTACAGTAATTGGACAAGCAAGATTTCACTTATATGTAATGCATTC
>NW_015541046.1:133675-139456 GCF_001515605.1 Sinocyclocheilus anshuiensis | reverse complement strand
AAATGACTATGAAACAACTCTACAAGGTGCCATTTGAGAGGAATAGTGAAAGAGTGAAGGAGCTGCGGTACCAGTATGTCCAGGTATACTATTGGTGTGCACTTGGTGAGTTTTACTGTACTTCTAAGATGCCTGTATTACTTGAAGTTTTAGAAACCCATAAGAAGATAAAACATTTACTGAACTCTAGAATAAAAATTAACTTTATTTTGTTTCTGTGTTTCTTCGTAGAGAATCATGGAGTTAGAAGTACATGAAACAACCCACATTCTTGTTTTTGTGGACGAGGCTGGGTTCAATCTGTCCAAAGGCCGGAGACGTGGTCGCAATCTCATTGGACCCCGAGCCACAACTGACAGACCAGGCCAACGTGGGGCCAATATTACAATGTGTGCTGCCATTTCAGAGAATGGTGTGAGCACACATATTCCACACATTGGGCCCTATAATACCCAACTTCTCCTGGCCTTCCTAAACACACTTTACAGAGACCTGATTCCAGAACAAGAAAGAGGTTTAGTTAGACCACATTTGCCTAATTGTTGTTGTCTGGGATAATGTCAGCTTCCGAACCAACATTGTTAGGGACTGGTTTGCTGCACATGAAAGGATAACAGTGGAGTTCCTTCCACCATACTCTCCATTCCTAAATCCAATAGAAGAGTTTGTTTCAGCATGGAGGTGGAAAGTATATGATCATAGACCACAAGATCAGATGTCTCTGTTGGATGCCATGAATGCTGCATGTGAGGACATCACAGCTGATTATTGCAGGGGATGGGTGCGGCATTCAAGGAGATTTTTTCCCCGGTGCATGGCAATGGAAAACCTCAGATGTGATGTTGAGGAAAATCTTTGGCCTGACCAACAAGAGCGACAGGATGTCCACCAAGAATAATTTTATTATTATTATTATTATTTTTTATTTGTTATTTTGTAATTATTAGTTTTTTTTTGTGTATTTGTGGTAACATAAGAAATATGAAATGTACAGTAATTGGACAAGCAAGATTTCACTTATATGTAACTGACTTCTGTGACGTGAGGTGGCTAGCAGACGGTCGGTTTAGCCCAGGGGTCAGCATCCCGTGGCTCTTTCATTCCTCTGCGGTGGCTCCCTGTAGCATGGGGCGTAGAATACATGGGAGACGTGTTTCCCCAACTTTTAAAAGACCCTAAACTCTTCCCCTGCACTTTTTTCCGGCGAAGTGTTTTCACGTGGATGTTTTAAGGGCCAGTGAATAAATCTAGATTTAAATAAAAAGAGACAAAATCGTTTTGGTTACTTTTTATTCGTATCCAAAACGATGTAAACATTACAGAGCACTAAACACTCTCATGCAGTGTGAGTTTCATTCAAGCCAATGTTTCATTCGGTTGGGCTCACAGGATAGCTTTTGTTTTGCACTTATACCACAACGTTATTGGATCAGTGAACCGTATTGAAAGGGAACCGAGGTTCTGTTAGTAACTGGAGCGTTTATGAGGACACTTCCCAAATGGCTTCAAAAACATTCTAAACTATGTTTTTTGAAAATCTAAACATGCAGAGAGTTTTGTGTGAGGGGTAGGTTTAAGTGTAGGGTTAGGGTATGGGGATAGAAAATAAAGTTTGTACAATATAAAATCAATTACCTCTATGGAATGAACCCATAAAATATGCAAACCAAATATGCGTGTTAGTGTGACTCTACAGGAGCAGGAATAAGGAACCGCCACTAAAGCACAGAACCAGGAAACATGAATCACATGAGTTCAGGGAAAGAGAAGCTGAAGTGTAGTTGAGCTTTTGTGTGTTTGTGTCTCTGTATTCGTGCAACAAAATGGAAGAAGACAGAATTTCAGTAAATAAGGAGGAGTTATTGTGTCCAGTGTGTCTGGATCTCCTGAAGGATCTAGTGGCCATTCCCTGTGGACACAGTTACTGTAAGATCTGTATTACAGACTGCTGGGATCAGGAGCTTCAGATGAGAGTCTACAGCTGCCCTCAGTGCAGACAGACCTTCAGTCCAAGACCTGCTTTAGCTAGAAACACCATCTTGGCTGAAATGGTGGAAAAACTAAAGAAGACCAAACTCTCTGCTGACTGTTACGCTGGAGCTGGAGATGTGCAGTGTGACGTCTGTACTGGAAGAAAATACAAAGCCGTCAGGCCCTGTCTGGTGTGTCTGAACTCTTACTGTCAGAATCACCTCGAACAACATGAGAGTTGGTTTAAAGGAAAGAGACACAATTTGACTGATGCCACTGGACGACTGCAGGAGATGATCTGCCAGAAACATGAGAAGATCCTTGAGGTTTTCTGTCGCACTGCCCAGGAATGTATATGTATGCTGTGTACGATTATTGAACATAAAAACCACGACATTGTATCAGCGGTAGCACAGAGGACAGAGAAACAGGTATTTAAAACTAGCAATTAAGTTAATACTCAGTGCAGTGATCCAATAGTCTGTTTATATTCAGTGTAGAGCCGCAGCTTAATTGCACAGAACACAAAAAAGAGTGTAAAGCTCTATGTCTGTGTCAGTTTCACTTTTATAATACTTACGCTTCAGTGTGAAACAGGCCTTAATCTTCATGTTAATTAATACATGATGATTGTAACTGATCATCTGGAGTTTGATCCTACAGCCATTAATTATCAGTTTAGATAAGTAACCTTTAAACTGCCTCACCCTACGTTTACTGGATTCATCTGTTCACATGATGATTTAGTGCCAGTAGTTTTCTGTGACATTCACCGTTTCATCATCCGTTTGTTCTGCAGAAGCAGCTGAAGAAGACACAGAAGACGTTCCAGCAGAGAATCCAGCAGAGAGAGAAAGATCTTCAGCAGCTGAGAGAGGCTGTGGAGTCTCATAAGGTGAGTCTGGAGAAGAAGAGAAGTTTGTCTCAGTCTCAGTTCAGACTCACTGAAGCCTGAATCACTGTGTGTCCTAACAGCGCTCTGCACAGACAGCAGTGGAGGACAGTGAGAGGATCTTTACTGAGCTCATCCGCTCCATTGAGAGAAGCCGCTCTGAGCTGATATGGCTGATCATAGGTCAGGAGAAGACTGCAGTGAGTCGAGCTGAAGGACGACTGGAGCGACTGGAGCAGGAGATCAATGATCTGAGGAGGAGAGACGCTGAGCTGGAGCAGCTTTCACACACACAGGATCACATCCAGTTCCTGCAGGTAACAGAGATCTAGAAGAACAGGATCATAGTGGACTTGAGCAGATTCTGCTGTGACAGAGACTCACAGAGAAACATTTCATGACTGTCTTATTATATAATCATCAGTCAGACTCTCATCTGATCATCTTCTTCTGAAAGAGACACCGCTTACAAATGGCTTTCAGCTCTGGAAATCATTTCTCTGAGCTCTTTCTTCTGGAAGATATATTTAGCTGTCAAACACCACTAGCGCCACCAACAGTTTAAAACTTCATGAACATTTCAGCTTTTTACCTCATTTTTCCTTATGATTTTATTATGTTATGGTGAAATCAGTGAACTCAATAGTACCGATTCTGAGCAACGTTCATCAAAGTTGGATCAGGTGATCCTCAAAACTGATAAAACTCATTTTTATTGGCCTGTAACATATTGATGAATATGACCATGAAGACGCCAAACATGAAGTCAGGCTGTATATTAGCAATGCTTCAGCGTATTGAAACCAAACCAAACCAGAGCGTGTCTTAAGGGTCCTTGTGAAGCTTCAGTGTCTTTAACCGCACTAAAGTTATAAATAATGGTCAATCTAATCGTAGCCTTTGTGCTGATTTTCCTGAGCAAATCTACTCAACCCTACAATGAGACTCCATTGATGTGCTTGAGCTGTTAGATGCACATTTATGTTCTCAGCAGATGTTTTATCATCCAAACTATTTCCTAGAAAGTTCACAGAGAGTGTAAGTGTCAAATACTAGAATCTGTAGCTCTAATGTGATTTAATGAATAGGAGAAGAATGAAGCTGATGCTGTGAAAGTGCTGGATTGAGGTGAGTTACAAAAGATCAGTCAAGTCAACAAGAGCTGCACAAATCTGATGTTGGTGCAGGTTATTGGGTGAAGTGAGGAGCTGATGAGTTTTGATTTAGGTTTTCTGTAGAGTGTCCAGTCTCTCTCAGCACCTCCTGAATCTACAGACGTAAATGATGATTCCTTCAGTTCTCTCGTCTCTTTTGATGACAGTCACATTCACCAACATTGTTCTCTGGACCAGGAACGACTTCCTACAATGTAAGTCAGTAAGAAAACAAGCAGAATACTCACTGAGTGTGTTCATGTTCTTCCTGTAGAAGGTGAACGAAGACTTTTATAATTGATTATGTAAATGATGATTTGCACAGGATATCTGGGCCCGTATTTATCAAGCCTCTGATAATTACTCTCAAGAATGCTGCTACGAATTGACTTAAGTGTAAAAAAAATTACTGTGTCAAAGCTGCACTTAAAAGTTAGTCATCAAGCATCTCAGTCGTAATTTAAGCGAAGTGTAGGACTAAATCTTAAGTGTCAGTCTTAGAGTTAGACACTTTGCTGTGCCACAAACGGGATTTTGGATGACGAAATACGCATGGACCAATCACTGACTAGATTTCCTTATTTAAGAATATTCTCAGATAAATTGACATTGAATGGTTAAATTCCTAATAGGAGTTTACATTCCACACACATTTGACAATAAAGAATTTTCAAAAGAATACATTATGGTAAGAAAACGAATCGTCATCACAACCTTCAATTTAGTATCGATGATAGTCAGAGATATCGCCTGTTGATGATTTCTTTGACGACAGCAAGATGATTATTATTATTATTAGCCATCAAAAATATAGGCATCTATCTTTAGTGATGCAGCGCGGAGAGCCGCTTCAGAAACTTGCTTCGGCACGGCTGGTGAGTAGCCGGGGTGTCCTGACATTTTATCCTACCCATGAGATTGTCCTACCAGGGTTTACTGCGCATGCGCACATAAATATTGTGTCATTTTTCTCATGCTGAACAACAATATTTAATGTATCTGCATGACTGTAAGGGTAGGTTTAGGGTTGGGGTAGGTGTAGACGTTAATAAACCATAATTTTAGAGGTAGCATTTTTCATTGTCGAACTGTACTACCCACTGTTTTAATGGGAGGTAACAAAATCTGACAGGGTAGCACAAATCGACAGAACACTGGGATAAGCTCCGGTGGCCGTGTCGGAGCCATAACGCGCCGCAGACATGTGCAGTATAAATAAGGGGTAAGAGATTTATTCATGATACAGTGTAGGTAGCTTTACTGATTATAACGGCAGTGTTTTTAAAGAGCATATAATACTCGCGCTAGACTGAAGTCAGTTATGATGTTCTTTGGTAATGTAAATATTCTTTGCTCGTTTTCTGTTTGAATAACTGAGGAACATCTCAGGTTACGCATGTAACCATGGTTCCCTGAGAACGGGGAACGAGACGCTGCCACGCTGAGGGCGTTCCCCTAGCGCCCTCTAGAGGACGCAGCGTCTCGTTCCCTGTTCTCAGGGAACCATGGTTACATGCGTAACCTGAGACGTTCCCTTTCGAAAGGGAACTCCACGCTGCGTCCTCTAGAGGGCGCTAGGAGAACGGTCTACCCACGCCGCCATGCTGAGGGATGAGTGACCAAAAACTGGATTCCTTAAGTCAAGGACTCAAGGAACCCCATCCCTGCCCCAGCCAAATCGCTTTTGCCAGGACCCGAGCCACAAACCTCTACAGGCAGGCTCAAAGCTCGCCAGCGTCGTAGACTAGCTCACCTACCAAAGTA
>NW_015541046.1:133008-133472 GCF_001515605.1 Sinocyclocheilus anshuiensis | reverse complement strand
AGAGTGGAGGTCTCAGCATAACGACTCTCTAGAATGAGAGGAGACCTAGCAAGACTCAACGCCAGAGGCAGTTAGTGAGGCTCAAAAAGGGGAGAGCCTATGAACCCATATTCTGCCCAAGCGGTGCTCTGGGGAGCGGCCCTAAATGAGAGGAAGCCTAACAACGCTCAGCCCTAATACAGAAGCTCTAAAAAGTGGAGGTCTCAGCATAACGACTCTCTAAACGAGAGGATACCTGACCACACTCAACACTAGACACCGTTAGTGAGGCTCACAATAAAGCCTACATGCTAATAGTACTGTCTAAGCGGAGCTCTAGGCAGCGGAGTACACTGCCTAACGACTGAAAGTTGGAGTACTAAGCTAGGAGTACTGACCATGCTCCTAAGTGCGGAACAGAGCTCTAGGGAGCAAGCACTCAACATACTAACCCTCTAAAGCGAGGGGAGTGCAACCACCCACCC
>NW_015541046.1:122402-132987 GCF_001515605.1 Sinocyclocheilus anshuiensis | reverse complement strand
GTGCTTCCGTACACAAGGCTTGAAGACAAAGAAGAGGATGACGTTTTCCGCAGGTGCGCTTTTATACCCGCACTTGCTTTATTGTTTACGTCATAGGCTGCCGCCTGCCAATGTCAAGGGCATTGTCGTTTTTTCATTCATGCTTCAGACACCGGTCACGCTGAAGGCGTTCCCCTAGCGCCCTCTAGAGGACGCAGCGTGGCGTTCCCTTTCGAATGGGAAATGTAACTTCTTGATTAACTGCTCTTCGTCAAATATTTCAAGAACATTCTTCCTCTCCTGAAAGATTTGTGCACGTCTTTGTCTCCTCAGCGCCATCACAAGCCCCTTCTGGCAACTCCTAACCACTTGAGAGACCTCTCGAGCTGTCTTAAATAACTGGGAGAGTAAGAGTGATTCCAACTCCTAACCACTTGAGAGACCTCTCGAGTGGTCTTAAATAACTGGGAGAGTAAGACTGATTCTTAGCTTTAAGAAATTTGTTAACTTGCTTTTATACTTATGTTTGAAAGTAGGAGTAAATTTCATGAATTCTCAGCACTTAAGACTAAAATGGCACTTTGTGAAGCTTGATAAATACAGGCCCTGGTCATCTGGGGCCAGATTCACAGAAATCTTCCTAAGAAATATTAATTTCTTAGGATTTTTAAATGTCTTAGTATAAATTCCAAGAAGTTCTTAAGTGCAGTTCTTGGAAAAAAAAAAAATTAAAAATATTATGTTTTATAAGAACATCTTTTTTTTTCTTAAGAAGAACATGACAGTCTTTATTTGCTTGAATAAATGGTATTTTTTTCTTGAAGACTGACTGATAAACAATGCAAAACATTTCAAAGATTGTGTTTTTGCACAGCTTGCAGATTACCGTAATAATCATAATAATGATAATCATAAGCATGCACAACATTTCTGTCGCTACCAGCTTGACATGAGCGCAGCTTCGCATTTTTAATGCATTATGTTTTTGAACAGTTACTTTTAAAAAGCCTATCTCAAGATGCAGCAATCTATAGAGGGCCAAACATGCAAACAATTTAAATAAATATATAGACTGATAAATGTAATATAAATGTAATAATATGAAAATAAATAATGTCACAAATGATAAATATAAATCATTTGTAAAAAAAAAAAAAAAATTAATCCTGAATTTATTTTATTACATTTTTTTTTTTATTACTATCTTTATTTATTTTTAAACGTATTTTATTCTTTTTATCTTTTATTTACTTATTATTTAAAAATAATTTTATTTATTTATTTATTCAATTAATTAAGTTTTAAGTTTATTTATTTATTTATAAATAAATCATTAATATTTTTATATTTATTTATTATTTTTTATATTGTTTCTTTCTTTCTACTTTTCCGTGTGCAACATGGAAATGAGGGAGGCAGTCCTTGCAGAGTTCCAGTGCGTCATTGGTTGAGAGCTCAAGCAGAAGCATCAGATCATACTAGCGATAGTTTGCTACCGGACTCGAACAGAACCGAATGAGCCGGTTCAAACTACTGTGGAGGTTTGCTGAAGATTACTAAGGGTTCTGACGAGTGAGTTGCTAACATTATGCACATGCGCGTGTATCACCGATGATTTGAACGAGACTCATGCGCAATGTAGCCTAAAGCCCTATTCGGACGGTAATTGTTTCTCATGGGGACGTAAGTGATTTTCACCATTTACAAGGTGATTTAATGCCGTCCGAATCCAGAATGTCAGTGTTTATCTCTCACCACCCCCGTAAAAATCCCCGGCTGAATTAGCTACTGTTTTCTGACAAACACCATGTCAGGCACACAACACGGACACAGATGCAGGCTTCAGCAGGAAGACTGTTTATTATAATAAGTCCAAACAAAAAGGGAAATTCCTCGAATGAACAAAAAACCAGCCGGGGTAATAGGAAAATAGTCCAACAGAAGTACTGAGCAAAAACAGTCATTGCAAAAACACCCGGCAGAGGGCGCTCAATGGCGCGGCCGCATGAGGAATCAGAGGGTGGAGAGGGGAGGCAGAGGCAGGGAAGCCAGCATCCGAGCGGGGCGAGAAAAACTTCAGCGGGGAAGCAGACGCCCGGCCTAGGAAACGGGGAAGGAGAAATAGAAAAACAAAACAAATGGAAGAAGCAAGAAAAACAAAACAATGGAAGAAGCAACAAAAACCTGACAGGGAGCCGACAATGGCACGAATAGACAGGACTAGACAGGACCAGACCGGACGGCTGAGCGTTGGCGAACTGGCGAACAACGATCTAGCACTGGACGACACACAAGAGGGAAAATAAATAGAGCAGGAGACTAACAGAACATTGAATTCAGGTGAGCGAAATCAACCAATAATGAGCAGTATGGGTGGTAACGAGAGGGAGGGAGGAACGCCACAGAAGAGTACATGGTGAATGATCAAAACAAAACACCATGTGTTCACAACATGCAGACAGATACAAAACACAAAAACCGAAGGACAGGGTGATCAAACCGAGGACATGACAGTACCCCCCCCCGACGGACGCCACCAGGCGCTGCAGGAAGGGGCTCACCTCGTCGCCGACAGAAGTCCTCGACCAGCGTCTGATCCAAAATATCCCGGGCTGGAATCTAGCTCCTCTCTTCCGGACCATATCCCTCCCAGTCCACAAGATATTGAAATCCCCGACCCCTACGTCTGACATCTAGCAATCAAACAGAGGACATGACAGTACCCCCCCTCCGACGGACGCCACCAGGCGCCGCAGGAAGGGGCTCACCTCGTCGCCGACAGAAGTCCTTGACCAGCGTCCGATCCAAAATGTCCCGGGCTGGAATCCAGCTCCTCTCCTCCGGACCATAGCCCTCCCAGTCCACAAGATATTGAAAGCCCCGACCCCTTCGTCTGACATCCAGCAACTTCCACACGGTATAGACCGGGGAGCCTCCCCCGAGACGGGGGGGAGGGGGGGTTGGGGCAGAGGGAACAAGAGGGGAATACAACACAGGTTTAACCCTCGAGACATAAAAAACAAGGTGCACCCGACCAAGCATGGTAGGAAGCTTGAGCCGCACCACTGCCGGACTCAGGACCTTGGTGATCTGGTATGGGCCAATGAACCTGGGTGCCAGCTTGCGTGAGGCTACCCAGAGAGGCAGGTTTTTGGTGGAGAGCCATACCCTTTGACCACACACATAACGGGGAGTAGGAGTCCGGTGACGATCGGCCGCTGCTTTGGTCCGCCTATTCACCTGGGCCAAGGCCACCTTAGCTGTCCTTCAGGTGCGTCGACACCGTCGGACGAAAGCCAAGGCAGAGAGGACCCGCTGCCGGACTCAGGACCTTGGTGATCCGGTATGGGCCAATGAACCTGGGTGCCAGCTTGCGTGAGGCTACCCTGAGAGGCAGGTCCTTGGTGGAGAGCCATACCCTTTGACCATACATATAACAGGGAGCAGGAGTCCGGTGACGATCTGCCGCTGCTTTGGTCCGCCTATTCGACTGGGCCAAGGCCACCTTAGCTGTCTTCCAGGTGCGTCGACACCGTCGGACGAAAGCCAAGGCAGACGGGACCGCAGCTTCGGGTTCCTGTGTGGGAAACAAGGGGGGTTGATAACCTACAGAACACTGGAATGGGGACATACCTGCGGCAGAGGCCAGAAGGGAATTATGGCCGTACTCTACCCAGGACAGCTGTTGGCACCAGGAGCTCGGATTGTGGGACGCCAGGCAGCGGAGAGTACGTTCTAAATCCTGGTTTGCCCGCTCGGTTTGGGGATGGAATCCTGATGACAGACTCGTAGAGGCCCCAATCTGGCGACAGAATTCCCTCCAAAACTGGGAGACAAACTGGGGACCCCTATCAGAGACCACGTCGACCGGAAGACCATGAATCCGGAACACGTGATCAACCACCACCTGTGTAGTCACCTTGGCTGAGGGGAGCTTGGGAAGGGGAATGAAATGGGCCGCCTTGGAGAAACGGTCCACCACCGTGAGAATCACGGTGTTGCCTTTAGATTCAGGGAGGCCAGTGACAAAATCAAGGGCCAAGTGTGACCAGGGGCGAGAAGGGATGGGCAAAGGGCGGAGCAGACCAACGGGAGGCGCATTGGAAGTCTTGTTCTGAGCGCACACCGAGCAGGCAGCCACGAACTGCCTGACATCCTTGGCCATGGACGGCCACCAGAATCGCTGACGGATGGCAGCCAGCGACCTCCGGACTCCTGGGTGACAGACCAGCCTGGATGAGTGACCCCACTGGATTACTTCGGATTGTAGTTTAGAAGGAACAAACAGACTACCCGCCGGAACCCCCCTTGGCACTGGGCTTTTAAGTAAAGCCTCCTCTACTCGTCTTTCGATGCCCCAGGAGAGGGATCCCACCACCACCTCCTTGGGCAAAATGGTGTCAACTGATTCCTCATCCCCAGGGGCCTCGAACAGACGAGAAAGTGCATCGGGCTTGACGTTTTTGGACTCGGGCCTGAAAGACAGGGTGAAATTGAATCGGCAAAAAAAGAGGACCCAGCGAGCCTGTCGGGAGCTCAGCCTCCTGGCTGAACGGACATATTCGAGGTTCTTGTGGTCCATCCAGACCAGGAAGGGCTGAGCTGCACCCTCCAACCAGTGACGCCACTCACCCAAAGCCAGCCTGACCGCCAGCAACTCCCAATTACCTATGTCGTAATTCCGTTCTGGGGGACTTAGGCGGTGGGAGAGGAAGGCACAGGGGTGCACCTTCCCATCCTGGGGTGACCGCTGTGATAGGACCGCGCCTACTCCGACATCGGAGGCATCCACCTCAACAATGAATTGATGTTCAGGGTCTGGAATAGACAAGACAGGAGCAGAGATAAACCGGGACATTAATTTATCAAAGGCCTCCTGTGCATCAACCTTCCATTTGAACGGTACCTTCGGAGAGGTGAGTGCCGTTAAGGGTGCAGCAATCTGACCAAAGCTCCTGATGAAACGCCGATAAAAGTTGGCAAACCCCAGGAACCGCAGGCAGAGCCTTACGAGAGTCAGGAGCTGGCCACTCGGCAACGGCCCTTACCTTACAGGGGTCCGCTTTGATCTCTCCCGCAGAAATAATGAACCCCAAGAACGGAACCGACTGGGCATGGAAGACGCACTTCTCCGCCTTGACATAAAGCTGGTTCTCCAGCAGCCGTTGTAGCACCTGGCGAACATGCTGAGTGTGTACCTGCAGAGATGGAGAAAATATCAAGATATCGTCAAGATACACAAAGACAAAGTGATTCACCATGTCTCTCAACACGCCTGGAAGACAGCTGGGGCATTGGTCAGACCAAACGGTAGGACCCGGTGTCCCGTGGGTGTGTTGAAAGCTGTCTTCCACTCATCCCTCGAAGGCAGACGACATGAGAGGCAAGGGGTACCTGTTCTTTATAGTGATGTCGCTCAGGCCTCGATAATCTATACAGGGACGCAGGGAGCCGTCCTTCTTCTTGACAAAGAAGAACCCAGCACCTGCGGGAGATGAAGAGGGTCGGATGAGACCGGCTTTGAGGGTTTCATTAATATACTTGTCCATGGCCTCTCTTTCAGGACCGGAAAGGGAAAACAAGTGACCCTTAGGCGGAGAAGTGCCTGGGAGGAGCTCGATGGCACAATCATATGGGCGATGCGGAGGTAAGGAGGTGGCCCGGGACTTGCTGAACACTTGGCGCAGGTCGTAGTACTCGGCCGGGACCCCGGTCAAATCAGCCGCCTCCGCCTGCAAGACAGAGCACACAGACACAGGAAAAGAGGCAGCACCCAAACAAGATGCAAGACAGATGTGGAGGTAAGGAAGTGGCCCGGGACTTGCTGAACACCAGGTGCAGGTCGTGGTACTCCGCCGGGACCCCGGTCAAATCAGCCGCCTCCGCCTGCAAGACAGGGCACACAGACACAGGAAAAGAGGCAGCACCCAAACAAGACGCAAGACAAAACTGGCTCCATGACAAGACAGAGTTGCTAGACCAATCCACGTGAGGGCCATGCTGTACCAACCACGGGTGCCCCAAAACTATGGGAGCACTCGGGGATTCAAGTAGGCACAGCGTGGTCACCTCACGGTGATTGCCTGAGACAATAAGATTGACAGGAGGGGTAGCATAGCCTTGGCTTTTAAAGGACAGCCTGCTGCGAAGTGACCAGGCTTGCCGCAGTACAGTCAGAGCCCTAGGGCAAGACGTTGCTACTTCTATTGGGGAGTGAGGCGAAGGCGCAGGCTCAGTGGAAGTTGTGTTCAAGAAGTCTGTAGGGGAAACCGGAGACAACTCCTCCGCCCTCCAGGACGGACGAACTGCCAGTCTCTGACGACGGCGGCGAAGGCAGCATATGTGCGTGGCTGTAGGGCAAACACCACAGAACACTGGGACAAGAAAACCCGACAAGAGTTGGGGTCTCCATCATAGGGTGGTGGATTGTTGCGTCGGAGCTCAGGCTCATGACGAGGAAGAGGATGAACTGGACCACTCTGGGCAGCTCCTCGCTGCAGCTCTTGAATGCGAGTGGTAAGCTCAGCTACTTGGTTAGCCAGAAACTCCACCTCCTTTGTGGTGTTGGTCAGTCTGGCTTCATGCTGGCCCAAAAGAGCTCCCTGCTGGGTGACCGCGGTTCTGACAGGATCTGGGCCTGCTGTGTCCATTTTGGCTAGATCGTTCTGTCAGGCACACAACACGGACACAGATGCAGGCTTCAGCAGGAAAACTGTTTATTATAATAAGTCCAAACAAAAAGGGAAATTCCTCGAATGAACAAAAAACCAGCCGGGGTAATAGGAAAATAGTCCAACAGAAATACTGAGCAAAAACAGTCCTTGCAAAAACACCCGGCAGAGGGCGCGGCCGCATGAGGAATCAGAGGGTGGAGAGGGGAGGCAGAGGCAGGGAAGCCGGCGTCCGAGCGGGGCGAGAAAAACTTCAGCGGGGAAGCAGATGCCTGGCCTAGGAAACGGGAAGGAGAAATAGAAAAACAAAACCAAAGGAAAAAGCAACAAAAACCTGACAGGGAGCCGACAATGGCACGAATAGACCGGACTTGACAGGACCAGACGGGACGGCTGAGCATTGGCGAACTGGCGAACAACGATCTAGCACTGGACGACACACAAGACGGGAATAAATAGAGCAGGAGACTAACAGAAAATTGAATTCAGGTGAGCGAAATCAAACAATAATGAGCAATACGGGTGGTAACGAGAGGGAGGGAGGGAGGAACGCCACAGAAGAGTACATGGTGAACGATCAAAACAAAACACCATGTGTTCACAACATGCAGACAGATACAAAACACGAAAACCGAAGGACAGGGTGATCAAACAGAGGACATGACAGTACCCCCCCTCCGACGGACGCCACCAGGCGCCGCAGGAAGGGGCTCACCTCGTTGCCGACAGAAGTCCTCGACCAGCGTCCGATCCAAAATATCCTACTTCTATTGGGGAGTGAGGCGAAGGCGCAGGCTCAGTGGAAGTTGTGTTCAAGAAGTCTGTAGGGGAAACTGGAGACAACTCCTCCGCCCTCCAGGACGGACGAACTGCCAGGCACTGACGACGGCGGCGAAGGCGACCCTCGATTCGTAATGCCATATTGATAAGGTCGTCAAAATCATGCGGCAAGTCATGAGTGGCCAGCTCATCCTGAATGTCATCCTCCAGCCCTGCACGGAACATGGATCGACAGGCCCCTTCATTCCAGTCACAGGAAGCTGCCAGGGTTTTGAATTGGATAGCATACTCCGTCACTGACCGCCCCCCCTGACGAAGCCGTGCTAGTTGGTCGGCTGCTTCCTGACCCCTGGCAGAGCGGTCAAACAGCCTCACCATCTCCTGGCGGAAATCCTCAAATGATGCACAACAGGGAGCTTGAGTCTCCCAGACGGACGTTCCCCAGTCTCGAGCCTTTCCCGTTAGGAGCGTCAGTACAAAAGCCACTTTGGACTCCTCAATTGCATATGTGCGTGGCTGTAGGGCAAACACCACAGAACACTGGGACAAGAAAACCCGACAAGAGTTGGGGTCTCCATCATAGGGTGGTGGATTGTTGCGTCGGAGCTCAGGCTCATGACGAGGAAGAGGATGAACTCGGCCACCCTGGGCAGCTCCTCGCTGCAGCTCTTGAATGCGAGTGGTAAGCTCAGCTACTTGGTTAGCCAGAAACTCCACCTCCTTTGTGGTGTTGGTCAGTCTGTCTTCATGCTGGCCCAAAAGAGCTCCCTGCTGGGTGACCGCGGTTCTGACAGGATCTGGGCCTGCTGTGTCCATTTTGGCTAGATCGTTCTGTCAGGCACACAACACGGACACAGATGCAGGCTTCAGCAGGAAAACTGTTTATTATAATAAGTCCAAACAAAAAGGGAAATTCCTCGAATGAACAAAAAACCAGCCGGGGTAATAGGAAAATAGTCCAACAGAAATACTGAGCAAAAACAGTCCTTGCAAAAACACCCGGCAGAGGGCGCGGCCGCATGAGGAATCAGAGGGTGGAGAGGGGAGGCAGAGGCAGGGAAGCCGGCGTCCGAGCGGGGCGAGAAAAACTTCAGCGGGGAAGCAGATGCCTGGCCTAGGAAACGGGAAGGAGAAATAGAAAAACAAAACCAAAGGAAAAAGCAACAAAAACCTGACAGGGAGCCGACAATGGCACGAATAGACAGGACTAGACAGGACCAGATGGGATGACTGAGCTTTGGCGAACTGGCGAACAACGATCTAGCACTGGACGACACACAAGAAGGGAATAAATAGAGCAGGAGACTAACAGAAAATTGAATTCAGGTGAGCGAAATCAAACAATAATGAGCAATACGGGTGGTAACGAGAGGGAGGGAGGGAGGAACGCCACAGAAGAGTACATGGTGAATGATCAAAAACAAAACACCATGTGTTCACAACATGCAGACAGCTACAAAACACGAAAACCGAAGGACAGGGTGATCAAACCGAGGACATGACACACCAGGGTCGTGTGGTAATTTAATTGCTGTCCGAATCCACATCTCTGAGTTTACGAGAAGAAATCGATTCAAAATTCAGAGTTTAAACCCTTTTTGAGCACTCCTGAACACACCTTACGGTACGGTTGTACTTCGGTGTAATTCTGGTAGTGCTGGAAAGTATTTAAAGGTCCACTGAAGTGCTTTGAAACACGCAGCATTGTTCTGTGTGTTGATGTCATTTAAACTGAAACAGGAAGTGAGGGCGGGACATATCAAGCAGTCCTGCCCCCTTTTTAAAATAGCCAACAGCGTTTCGTTTATATCACAGTTACAGTTTGGACCAGAGCCGTTGAGCTCGGTAAAGCCGCATTTGACAGCTACAATCTCATATTGCTATAAAATATAGCATGCCATTCACCGTACAGAAAATACAAATCCTGTGAACAAGTGACCGATTTGAGCTGCAGCTTCAGCGTCTTTTTATAGTGCAGGGGGCGGGACGCTTCGGGTTCTAGAGAGCTTTTGATTGGACAGAATGACCAGGCTTGCCGCTGATCCATACTGGCGGAAGTGAGAGACTGTAAGTTTTGAATGCTTATATCTTGTAAAAGCGAATTTTGTCATTGTTTTGGAGCACACTAGCTTATAGATAATCTTAAGCCTAACATATTCATACCAAAAGCCCAAAAAATTCCATTTTGATTTCATGGGGACTTTAAAAGAACAATACATCATAACTGCTCCACCACAGCGACTGGGAGCAGAAAGAGAAGAAAAGCACATAAACATTTGAAATGGGTCTTTATTATGACAGCAGCAGGTATGCAATTACCGTCCGAATCGGGCTTTAGTTTCTTTGATAATAAACAAAACGTTCTGGAAATATGCTTATAACTAGTTTTATTAAAAAGGCCTACATTTTTCTTAAAACATGGAAAATCCTGAACTTGAATTTATCAATGAGTTTATAGAGAAAAAATCTGACGTAGGAGGGTCCCCCTGAGCTTAATTAATTCATTATTTACAATCATTCGTATGTCTAATATCCGTTGTAGGCAAGCTGTCAATGCACTCCTTTTCATTATTACTATTTTTATTTTTATTAGGCTACTACATTTTATTATTATTATTGCAAAGTCATTAAAACCTTGCCAAAAAAATGCTGAAAATTAATCAAAATTACTATTCTTTCAAGTACACAGTATATAGTCATACAAACTCATTTGTGAAATCACCACCAGGTGGCACAAAAGGACGGCTGGCATCATTTCTCAGTAAAGCTGGAATTGTGTGGTTTTCACTTGTAAATAAAGAAAATAATTAAATTAAACAGGCCCTTTAAGGTTCTTTTGAAGTTACCGACTGCTCCTTTATCACTGCTTTCTAAGACATCATAAAAAAATTATTCCTGTATCACTGCTGAATCTGACAACAATACCCTCCAGTGAGTTTGGAAGCCATGTGATCATTTTCTACAGTTTTTTTTTTGTTTTTGGGCATTTCAATGTATTTTGAAGTCACATTGAATATTAATTGGGGTAATACCAATTACCAATAATAGCTTCTCTCTCTTTGTTATACTATTGAGCTCCACAAGACCCTCATTTAGCAAAAGTAAAAAAAATAACAAATGAATGAATAAATGAATCTGGAAATAAATAAATATAA
>NW_015541046.1:118695-121895 GCF_001515605.1 Sinocyclocheilus anshuiensis | reverse complement strand
GTAAATGAATGCATAAAAATACAAATAAATATAAAATTATTTTAAAAATAAATTAAATAATAATAAATAGTTAAAAAAATACATTTAAAATTAAATACAGAAAACAATAAATAAAGAAAAAGGGTAATTCAAAAAATAATTCAGGATTAAATTTTATTACAAATTAATTAAAAATGTTATCAAACAATTTATTATTTTATTTATTTTCCTATTATTACATTTAATTATTTATTTATCCATATATTTCTTTATTTTTAATTTCTGCAGGTTTGGTCCTCCATACTAGTGATCTGTTTTGTTCATTTCTATGCTGTTCTGTGCTCTCAGAGTGAACGAGTCTTGTACATGTGCGCTGCTACAGTAAACACATCTTGTATATGCTGTGTTTATGTGCCAAATACTGCCATTTTTATACTGCCAAGATTGTCATATTTATAAACTAAAATTAGAAATGAGCTCGATATCTGACTCGTTTTTGTAGTTGTTACTGAATTCCAGCAAAACATGATGTTATACAAACATGACATATCATTGTTCGCTGTGTCACTAACCCTATTAATAGTCCTACTGTGTAGTATACGTAGCTAGTGTTGTTGTAACGTTTAATTATAAAGAAGAAAAAAGATAAGAACATTCTTATATATTTTTTGGAATACAAAATATTCTTAACTTTTAGCTTTGTTAGAAAATAAGAAGAAAATGTTGTTAACAAGAAATTTCTTTTAAATAAATGTTTTGTGAATCTGTTCATCTGTACTGAGACACTGATGATACACTGAACATGAAGAGTTCAGCTACATGAAAAGATCAAACAGATTAATAATTCCTGATTCTGATGTGTTTTATCTCCATCAGATTCCCATCAGCTCACTCTGGATCTGAACACAGTGAATTATTACATCCGTCTGTCTGAGAACAACAGAGTGATTACTGCCACTGACACAGATCAGTCGTATCCTGATCATCCCAGGAACTCTGTCCTTCTACAGCGTCTCTGACACAATGAGCCTCATCCACACAGTCCAGACCACATTCACTCAGCCGCTCTATCTGGGGTTTTGGGTTTCTATTGGATCATCAGTGAAACTGTGCTGATGAATCAGAATAGATTGCCTTTCATTCTACCCATAATGCTTTGAGCTGCATGATGAATCAGTAACAGTGAGATGTTATAGAGTCTCTTCTTTTCTCTTCATGACATTAATACTGCAGCTGAACTTCTGTCAGTGAAATAACATGAATCAGAATAAATGTGTAATAAATCCTCATATAGACAGTAAGATCAGTGAGTCCTGCTGAGTGAACGTGTGTCTGTGCTTTTCCCAACCTTCATTTGTGCTGATCAAATCAATCGCTCATTTAGTTAGCACTTTTTTTTATTTTTTTTAAAGTGGGCACAAACATAAAATCTAATCAAAGATGTGTTTTTCAATTGTTTTATTTTTATTTTTTTTAATATACAAAAGGTTTTTTTTCCTCTTCAGGTTTACATTAAATAATTGTGTAAAGAATGCACATCACAAAAAAATCTAAATAATTGTCATTTTATGAGTTTACCTAAAATAAAAAAAAATAAAAATAAAAACTTAAAGCCATTTTCTCAATGTTTCTGTTGTTTATAGTATATATAAAGTTTTTAAAAATCAGAACTAAAATAAATAAGATATTGTCAAAGTAGGAGTTATGTGCATATATGTACTTTAGTTATATCTGATCAAATGCGCATTATCATTCTTAGCTTGGGTTGAACATATTTTTGCTTGGTTTGAAAAGCAGCTACGCTAATTTTATTCTACTGCAGTCTAGATCTGAGATAACTGAACATCTGAGAAGAGATGATGCTAGCCCTGGAACAACATATAAAACTACCAAATTCTGCTATGTTTGATCACAACACATAATCATTGCTGTTAATAGTGTTCACCGTCTCTTTGATTACATGACATTAACTAACTGCTTGATTTTTACCGTACATTTCTGCCGTATAGACATCAACTTGAGATAGTCACCACTGATAAGCTATTTCTAAATATAATGTAGAAACTTTAATTTTCTCTGAAGCTACTTTGCAATGTTTTTATTTTGTATTGTGAAAAGAGCTATACAAATAAACTTGAATTGAACTGAATAATATAATATAAGGAGATGTGTACACATGATCTCTCTGTCTCTCTCTCTCTTCAGAGGAAGTGTGCAATTACAGCTCTCTCGCTCTGGGCAAACATTAACCGCCTCTGAACCATAAAACTTCCTGTTTGCTCGCATACAAACACTTCAGTTCCTGATGGCTCGTGTAAATGCTCGTGTAGAGGCCCGATCGGGGATTCACTCGCTCTTCCAGATCCTGAACTTTCCCGAGGAACCTTTCCAAAGTCATCAGAAACTAGCCCAGGAAACACAAACCAGGTTCTGATGCAGTTTCTGTCTATCTGACACACACACACACACACACACACACACACACACACACCGGAGTTAAACATTACAAATGCATCATGGGACGTTTGTTGCAGCCACATCCTGTATTAGCAGAGGAAATGGTCTGGTAATGGTTTGCAAATGTTCCTCTCTCTCTGTGTGTCGTTCAGGTGTAATTATTCTCAGAGCGACTATGTATTTCAGAGTCACCGTGAATCCAGAGCCGTAACGGATGTTTATCATCACATTTCCTGTTCCTGTTCAGTCCCAAAAACACAAACATGTGCAATCTTTTTCAATCTCATCTTACTGAGACATGTTACTGGAGATATAGAGCGATGACTGATATTTAGATAATTTTGTCAGTATCTGCTCTACAATTATAAAGATCTCATTAATATCAGCTATTAATATCCGCATCTGCACCAAATTTATATTTCTGCTCAGTTTGAGTCTCCACTGTATCAGACTATATGTGTCATAAAATATTTGCAAACATTTTCTTTTATATTTTGTCTAGTTTCAATAAGCTGTTATGTTTCAAAAATAAGTTTATTCTATTACTCTATATGTAAAGCTTTACAGGGTTAATATATTAATATGAGTGTTATTTTTACATTGTATTTGCTTGTGTAAAACATTGTAAAACAGCACAATACTAGGGTGTTCTGATGGGTGTTTCTTACTGTCATCCTCAGGTTTCAGGTCTGTAGACATTTTCAGTACTGTGTTTGTGTGAGTGTGTGTGTGTGTGTGTGTGTGTGTGTGTGTGTGTGTGTGTG
>NW_015541046.1:99409-118240 GCF_001515605.1 Sinocyclocheilus anshuiensis | reverse complement strand
GTGTGTGTGTGTGTGTTTGGGACAGAGCTGGCAGGGACAGAAGGAATTCTGGAAACAGAGAGGAAAGGAAGCAGACCGGAGGAGGGAAGGACGAAATGGATCTGGTTTGGAGATAAGCTGCTCCCATAGCAACCATCTCAGAGTTACGAGAAGCGTAAACACACACACACACACACACACACACACACACACACACCTCTGTTAAAGCAGCTCAGTCTGTGTAGTTTGTCCTTGTGTAGATGGTTTGGTGAATGTCTTCAGACCACATAGAGACCAGCTTTAGACCACACCAAACTGGAGAACACTTGTGGAAACTCCTGAAGCTTTAGTGTGTGTTGATGCTGAGGATGGGTTTAGCATGTGATGTGTGTTGGGATTGCTGGTTTGTGTGTTTTCTGGATGAACTGGCTGAACTGTTGGGTAGTGTGCGCTGGTTGTGTGTTTTAGGGTGGTTTGTTGGATAGTTGGACTCTGTTCCATTGTGAATTGCTGGGTAGATGTCAGGTCATGTATTTCTGGATCGTCTGGCAGAGTGTGTGTTGTTGGGTAGTTTATCTGATTATCAAGTTCAGCAATTTCAAAACTGGATTATTGACTCTTAAATGAAGTTCAATTATTTTAAAATGTACATTTGTAAATAAAGTTGGATAAACAGATTGACTCATATTATTAAGTTGTATAATTAAAAAAAAAGGTTTTAATTGTTTAAATAAAGTCGGATAAACAAAGTATTGACTTAAATCATTAAGTTCAATATTAAAAAAATGTAAAAGTTTTTAAGTTGGAAAAAAAATGATCGACTATTAATAATTTAATAATTAAAAAACATATTATTTAAATAATTTTGGATAAACTGATTATCTGCTCTTAAATTATTAATTAAAAAAATGTAATAAAATAACAATTTTAAAAAATTAATAAAGTTGGATAAACAGATGACTACCTTAAATAATTATAGTTTTAAAATTATTTATTTTAATTTAAGTTAGATAAACATTATTGCCTCTTAAATATAAGTTCAATAATTCAAAAACTCTAAAATTCTTTAGGTAAAGTTGGATAAACATTTTTTTACTCTTAAATTAAGTTTGATCATTTAAAAACTTTATTAAAGTAATTATTTATAAGGTTTATAAGGTAAGCACATACTCAGTCCTGAATTCACATGCCGTTTCACAGAAGGTTTCCGATAGTCACCAGGAATTGATTCACAGGCGAGAAAGAGTCTATGTTGTAAAAAAAAAAAAGCCATAAGAGTAATGAAGAGGAATATTAATCAGTCAGTCATAAGAGCTTGTTAATGACATCAAAAGACACGTGCAGAAGATCCTTTGTGCTGCTTTAATGTTTCATTCTTTGATGCAAATTTAACACACAATAGAAATTAAAGTCAATGGCTCAGCGTGTAGAACATCTGGCAACATTAACACACACACACACACACACACACACACACACACACACACACACACACACACACTGTGTGTGTGAGTGTGAGAGTGAGAGTGTGTGTGTTTGTGTGTGTGTGTGTGTGTGTGTCTGTGTGTGTGTGTCACAGGCATAAAACACTCATAATGTCACTGTGTGGTTGTTGTGTGTGTATCTTCACTCTCACATGTTCTTGAGGGAAAGATGTGGATCTTCCAGCTTCACGTCGAGCTCTTGTGTTTCTGTGAGTGAAGTGATGACTGGACATTTTCCCACACGGCTGTGACTTCACAGGAAACTGGAGGCAGAACGGAGAGAGACGTCTGTGAGTCAGAGGGGATCCTGATAAAAACACAGACAGACAGAGAGAGAGGTCTGACTGCAGATGGAGTCATGTTCTCCATTGAGTGACGTCACAAACGAGTGACGAAAATATATATATATATATATATATATATATGTATGTATGTATCTTTTGATGGATTTACATTAATGAAGCCCACCATACATAAACATCCATCTGTCTATAGATGATTTTCCTCGCATATTTGTGACAAATTTTGGTCCATGACATATAATAGATGATTCATTCTGTCTGTGAGACACAAAATTATTTGTTCCTCATAATTTCTTGTTTTTAGTGGTTACAGTAACATGAATATTTCACAAATGTGAATGAAGTTCTGGGGAAAAAAGTGTAGTCTCAAGTAAAGTGGGTTGCTAGAAGATGTGTCACAATTTCAGGCAGTTGTAATAATCCAGACGCATTTAGTGGAAAATGAAAAACATCTTTGTAAAAAAAGCATTTTTTTTTGACAATGAAGCATAAAATGCATCGGTCTGAATCTCTCAGTTCATCGGCATGAAAAATATGTTCTCATTCATGTTGCCAAAACACTTGTACTGTTGCTGCTAATAAAACAGTGCAAAGAAACAACATAGAATATGAAAAAAGCAGTGAATAAAAAAAATGCAAGTTTATTTGTACAGCGCTTTTCATAATAATATAATATAATAATAATAATACAAAATTAACATTAAAAATAAAATGAAGTAACAAGTCTAGCTTTCTGTGTTGGACACACGCACACTAGGGGTTGAACGACTTCTGATTTTTTTAAAGTGGCTTTTATGTGATGAAAGTCAAGTCGAAGTCGATACTTCTGATTTGAAGTCAACTAGTCGCTGATGACGTCATTAATGAACAAATAAGTCTGGAGCTGTGACAAACACCTTGTGCACAGCTATGACATATGAAAGAGCTGCCCACGTGGCTATTGCTCCTATAACAGCTCATTTGTATCAGTTCTTTTGTCTTTGGGTTGTTATATTTCTCACAGATTTCTGCTTGTTCTAAATCAGATACAAATAAAGTACCACAGTAAAGATCACACACACACACACGCTCACACTCTCACACACACAGACACACACAAAGGCTGTCGCTCCTCCCATGTACGAATATAAATTTCACTCAAGCTTCCTAAAATATTTAGTCTAACAACCACCTTTCCATATACAAAAGCTGTTATTGAGACTCCTAAAATATGATCTGTTGTAAACCTGTCTGGCCTGTTAGAAGCTCATGTGAGAGTGTGTGTGTGTAACTCTATAGGGCCGCTGACAGTCAGCAGATTATCACTGGATCACAGTAATTAATTAATCCTCTTACCACATCTAACATCAGTCAAAGCAGTAACTAAATCAGCATACTATCATCTCAAAAACATTGCAAGAATGAGATGTTTTCTTTCCAGTCAAGACTTGGAGAAACTTGTTCATGCCTTTATCACCAGCAGGGTGGACTATTGTAATGGTCTCCTCACCGGCCTTCACAAGAAGACCATTAGACAGCTGCAGCTCATCCAGAACGCTGCTGCCAGAATTCTGACTAGAACCAGAAAATCTGAGCATATCACACCAGTCCTCAGGTCCTTACACTGGCTTCCAGTTATATTTAGGATTGATTTTAAAGTACTTTTACTCGTTTATAAATCACTCAATGGCCTAGGACCTAAATACATAGCAGATATGTTCACTGAATATAAACCTAACAGACCACTCAGATCATTAGGATCGAGTCAGTTAGAAATACCAAGGGTTCACACAAGCCTTCCCAAGAAGACCATTAGACAGCTGCAGCTCATCCAGAACGCTGCTGCCAGAATTCTGACTAGAACCAGAAAATCTGAGCATATCACACCAGTCCTCAGGTCCTTACACTGGCTTCCAGTTATATTTAGGATTGATTTTAAAGTACTTTTACTCGTTTATAAATCACTCAATGGCCTAGGACCTAAATACATAGCAGATATGTTCACTGAATATAAACCTAACAGACCACTCAGATCATTAGGATCGAGTCAGTTAGAAATACCAAGGGTTCACACAAAACAAGGGGAGTCTGCTTTTAGTTATTATGCCGCCCGCAGTTGGAATCAGCTTCCAGAAGAGATCAGATGTGCTAAAACATTAGTCACATTTAAATGCAGACTCAAAACTCATCTGTTTAACTGTGCATTTATTGAATGAGCACTGTGCAACGTCCGAACTGATTGCACTATATTTTATGTATGTATAATCATGTTCTATTTTTAACTGTCTTAAATTAATTTTAAATCAATTTTTAAATCATCTTCAAAGTTTTTAAATTCCTTGTTTTATTTTTTGTGATTATTATTTTTTTTATGATTATTTTCTTTTCTTTTATGTAAAGCACTTTGAATTACCATTGTGTACGAAATGTGCTATATAAATAAACTTGCCTTGCCTAATTACTCACATCATGGAGTAAGTTTAAAGATACAAATCTGAGACTGATGTTACAGCGGTACAGGACCTGAAGGAGAACACCAGACATAGAGCTCACTCACTGGCCTTGCAATAAGTTGCTGAGATAACACAAAACTCAAACAAGCATGAAAATACTCAGTTCAAAAATCTGGTTTACACACACGGTCTTACTATGCTGTTGCTACTTTTCTTGTGTTTGCCAGGAAATAAAAAAGCTCTTGTTTTATTTCAAACACAAATGTCTTGCAAACACATCACAACATAATGAAGATCTCAGAAACTGAAGCCGTTTGTGATCTTCTGCAGGACTGATCATTACAGGTCACACACACACACATCACTCCACACATCTAGAGACGGGGAACTCCTGACACACACACACACACACACACACACACACACACACTCGCTGACGTGTGTGTGATCTGCTGTCGATGTGTCGCCTCAGGCTCGGGCTCCAGATGTTGCTCCATCATTTGATGTGAGATGTTTGAATGTTTCACATTCTCCGGCTCTCACTGCTGTTCTTCTGAATACATGCTCATTAAAGCTGTTCCTGGCACTGAGACGCAGGAGATCTGCTTCAGAGCGCATACAGAGGCCACACGCAGATTCCACACACACATTTACAGAAATATTTTACATTTAAAAAAAGCTAAATACAGTTTCATGGCCAGTAATAAAACAAATACTAAAATAAAATATAAACAATAAAATATATACATTTCAATTATGATGAATTATATATACATATAATTTATATTTTGCTACACTATTAATATATTACATAAATACATCATATAATATTAATATAATATTTTATGCATTCTTTTTTATAAACTATACTAAATAAAAAATATATGATGGGGCTTGATTATGAGATTTAAAAACAAAAGTTAAAATTTTTAAAAATAATTCTAAGTTTGACAGGTAACGAGTTTAGTGAAATAAGAATGGGCAAGATGTGATCGAACCTCTGTCTGCCTGTCAGCAACCTTGCAGCAGCATTTTGGACCATCTGTAAACGTATTACAGAGGACTGATTTCTACCATAGTATAGTGAATTACAGTAATCTAAACGAGATAGAACAAACAAGTGAATAATCTGTTCAAACTGATTACAGAGAGTAAAGATTTGATTTTTGATAAATGCCGTAAGTGGAAGAAACTTGATTTGACCACTGCACTAATTTGTTTCTTTTAAAACCCAGGTTGCAATCAAAAAGAACACCAAAATTTTTAGCACAGGGTGTAAAGTAGGAAGAGAGATGACCAAAATGAAGGGCACAGTCTTCATATGACTTTAAACCAAACAAAATTATTTCAGTTTTGTTCTCGTTTAACACTAAAAGATTCTGCTTTAACCATGTTTGTAATTCGTTTAGACAATCCAACAGAGGTCTTAAAAATTCTTTACTTTTATGCTGCAAGGGAAAATACAGTATCATCCGCGTATAGGTGGAAGGACACTCCATATTTCTCAAAGATAGCACCCATTGGTAGCATAAATATAGAAAATAAAACTGGGGCAAGAATTGAGCCCTGTGGCACCCCACAAGCATGCGTGAGGACGAACTATATTGGCCAATAGAAACACTAAAACTTCTGTTTGTTAAAAAAGATTGAAACCAATTCAACACCTTGCCCTGTAACCCAACACAGCTCTCCAGCCAGGAAATCAAGATATTGTGGTCAACCATATCAAATGCAGAGCTAAAGTCTAAAAGCACCAAAGCCACAGCATTCCCTTTATCTGTTTCTAGTAAAATATCATTTACAACTTTTAAAAGTGCAGTTTCCGTGCTGTGTTGAGACTTAAAACCCGATTGGAATTTTTCAAAAATATTATTTGACATCAAATGGGACTGCAGCTGGGTCAACAATTTTCTCAAGAAACTTAGAAAGAAATAGCAAGTTTGATATAGACCTAAAATTATTAAAATTCGAAGAATCAAGATTGGGCCTCTTTAATAATGGAGTTACTGTAGCTGTTTTTAGGCAGTCAGGAACAACCCCAGTAATTAGACTAGTATTAAAAATAGTTAGAAGATCATGTCCAGCAGTATTGAAAATCTGTTTTAGAGATCAAGATATCTTGAGAATATGAAGTTGATCTTAGACGTTCAACAATGCCTTTACAGGATTCAAAAGAAAAAGGCTGAAAATCGCTCCACATTATCAGACCGCTTGATCTCTCAGGTTGAACAGAGTTTCCCAAAGGCAGGTTACATCTTAATTGAACAGTTTTCTCATTAAAGAATGTACAGAATTGTTCACACAGTGATATGGAAGCATCAGGAAAAATGTTGACAGGGGGACTGAGCACAGAATCAATAACAGAGAAGAGGGTCTTAGGTCTGTGTAAATTATCACCAATAAACTCAGATAGATATTTGGACTTGGCAGCCTTGACAGCTCTCTGATACACACATAAGGAATCTCTCCACATTTTATATGAGACCTGTAACTTATCCATTTTCGCTCTGCTCTTCTGCAAACCTTTCTGAGCACACGAGTTGAATCATTAAGCCATGGCTGGGGTTTAGTAACAATACGTTTGGGATTTAATGGAGCAATAAGATTCAGAGTAGACAAACATTTTTGATTGAAACAATTAAAAAGTGTTCACATCCTGCATAAGAGAGGACAGTTCGGGCAAATTTTTATATGATTAAACACTGTTTCACTGCCAGAATTTTTTTTTTATGTATATCTAAAATTATTATTTATTATTCATATATAAAATTATTATTAATGTATTAATTAAATAAATACAATTAAATAATACAACAAAAAATATGTATTAATATATACATTAAACAAATATATATATATATTTTTTCAAAAGTATTTAAAAATAATACATTTTCATGGCCAGTAATTTATTTATGTATATACGTATGTTTTCGGCACTATGCAGGCAATTTTGTGCACAGTACATGATTTTCACCCAAATGATTGAATGCATTTGTAAAAATGCACATTATAAATGCAAAAGATATGGCGTCCAATAAGATCTGCTGGTATTTTAGAAGACTTACGAATGTTTTTACACAAAACTAGCTACTCATGAGCTTTATTTTTCCACTCACTGAATTAAGCATGTAATGTTATGAGGTCATGTGACAATAATAAAACATATTGTTGCATACTGTTTTATGTAATGCACAATAAGCAGTACACTAGTACTTTATTGCGAACACAGCCTTCTTTAAATAAACTACTAATAATTACTATAGGACTGTGTTTATTCCCTTAGGAGCTGTTTTTCCCTTTCAGGACGTCCCTATAAGGTATAATATAGGACAATATTTGGCTGAGATACAGCTATTTGAAAATATTAAAAATTTACAGAATTGTTCACACAGTGATATGGAAGCATCAGGAAAAATGTTGACGGGGGACTGAGCACAGAATCAATAACAGAGAAGAGGGTCTTAGGTCTGTGTAAGTTGTCACCAATAAACTCAGATAGATATTTGGACTTGGCGGCATTAACAGCTCTCTGATACACATATAAGGAATCTCTCCACATTTCATATGAGTCCTGTAACTTATCCTTGCACCATTTTCGCTCTGCTCTTCTGCAAACCTTTCTGAGCACACGAGTTGAATCATTAAGCCATGGCTGGGGTTTAGTAACAATACGTTTGGGATTTAATGGAGCAATAAGATTCAGAGTAGACAAACATTTTTGATTGAAACAATTAAAAAGTGTTCACATCCTGCATAAGAGAGGACAGTTCGGGCAAAGGTGGATCAGTTATAGCATAAGAGGCAGCAAATCAATGATTGAATGCATTTGTAAAAATGCACATTATAAATGCAAAAGATATGGCGTCCAATAAGATCTGCTGGTATTTTAGAAGACTTACGAATGTTTTTACACAAAACTAGCTACTCATGAGCTTTATTTTTCCACTCACTGAATTAAGCATGTAATGTTATGAGGTCATGTGACAATAATAAAACATATTGTTGCATACTGTTTTATGTAATGCACAATAAGCAGTACACTAGTACTTTATTGCGAACACAGCCTTCTTTAAATAAACTACTAATAATTACTATAGGACTGTGTTTATTCCCTTAGGAGCTGTTTTTCCCTTTCAGGACGTCCCTATAAGGTATAATATAGGACAATATTTGGCTGAGATACAGCTATTTGAAAATCTGGAATCTGAGGGTGAAAAAACAAATTTAAATGTTGAGAAAATCATCTTTAAAGTTGTCCAAAGGGAGTTCTTAGTAATGCATATTACTAAGCAAAAAGTTTTGATAAATTTAAGGTAAGAAATTTACAAAATATCTTCATGGAACATGATCGTTACTTATTATCCTAATGATTTTGGGCATAAAAGAAAAATCGATAATTTTGACCCATACAATGTATTTTTGGCTATTGCTACAAATATACCCCAGCGACTTATTACTGGTTTTGAGGTCCAGAGTCACATATTTCAGTGATTTCATCCCCACAGTATTGCAGAGAGTTTGTGTAATAATGAACTGTCAGACGACAGCTGAGATACAATCACAGAGTCATTACACAACCGATAAAAACACAGCTAAAATATAACGAGAGCGCTGAAAGAGTGTTTGAAACATCACGTCAGAGGAATGTGTGTTTATTCATCAATCCTCAGAGGAAGCGGATATGTGTGAAGTTACAATAATCAAACGCATTAATAACTCGTAGATGGATTCAGTCGTCCATCGGGAGTTAAAGCAGAGTTTCAGGACTCGTCATTGTTCTGATGTGATTCGTGATCATCACCACACACAAATCACCTCGTAAGACAAAAGCAGAGCGTGCCAAGAATGAATAAGATCCCCGCAGCGCTCGTTTGTGAGTGTTAATGAGTCTCTGCTGATTAATACACACCCACACAATCCTAGAAAGCCATTACACTGTGATCTCGGATCACATCTTCTGCTCTTCATCAAAGTTCAGGACTCTGTTATGAAGTACAGGACTGTTTTCTGCTGGCCTGTTCTGGTCTCTGATTGCTCTGCATATCAACAGTTTCTATTCAATGACCACAGAGTGCTTGTGTCAGACTCAGACTAAAGAGATGCATAAAACATGATCAAGGAACAGAGAAAGAAATCTCACAAGTACTAAGAAATACTAAATTACTTTACATGACAAGATGGAAAACTTGCAATAATCATGCAAAAGCACACACACATATTGTCAGTGATCATAAATTTCATAGTTTAGTTTATATTCTCCAGTATTCCTTGAGGAGACACTTATATGTGAAAAGATCTTGACATTAAAATAAAACAAATACAAAGATGCATTGCGAGTGACACACAGAAACAATGAAAATAGGCTAATTCCACTGTCACAGCTAAATAAATAAATTTAAAAAAACATGGCCAATAAAAATATTTAAAGATATTAAATATATTATTAGATTTACCTTAAAATTATATTTATATTTTTGTTATAATATTAATGACATCTTAAAACTTTTTTTATAACACATAAAAAAATATAGTAAAATAGATGTGTATTTCTAATGAGAAGTTTAGAATATATATTTATGTTTTTAATTATTATATTAATATTTGTATACTTTTGTAATTGTATAATTCTATGTATATAAAATAATTAAATATACAATAATCATTAAATATGTTTAATACTTACACAGACACACACACACACACACACACACACACACACATATATATATATATATATATATATATATAAACAGTTCTTTCAGGTCCTGGAACCTGATTGGCTGATAAAAGTGCGCTATTAGAGTGATGCCCAAATTAGAATAATACTGTTTTTGTGTCACGGAATGTAGTTTTAAGAGCATGTTAGACGAGAATGTACTTATTTGGACTTCAAATATGCGGTTTGTTAATAAAGATAAAGTCTATTTGAAAATTAGCTTCGAGGTTTTCGGAGCTGTGAGCTCCAGGGCGTCAGCGGTCGTTCTGTGCTCATGAACCTGCGGAGAGAGCGCCTCACCTCGGCCAGATCTCCAGGAATCTGCCGCTGGCTCTGATGTCTCTGTAGTGGTTAAACGTGATATATTTCGTTTTGAGTAAATCTAATGGGCAGTCTTTGGTCTCATTAATCTATTATTTGTTCCAGAGCAAATAGTTTAGGCAAAATCTCATGTTTATGTAACTTCAAAGCTGTATATCAGAGCGCTGCCTTTGTACTTTTGACTGAATTGCCTAGCAACTTTTATGATGGCTGTTGTTGTTCATTAAATATTATTGTTCAATCAATAATATTTTATATAAATAATACTATTTAGTATTAGGAAACGGTGTGTGTGTGTGTGTGTGTGTGTGTGTATATATATATACATGTATATACTGTATAAATACAGCATAAGCAGTAATACGTTCCCCCCAGCATAAGCAAGTTAATTTTGGTATTAATATGTGCTTTGACAATGTCTGCATGTGGTTTTAGGACGGTTTAGACTCTATTTCCCCCTGACAAAGAAAAAATATTCTTAATAACAGGTGGAAACAGGCGTCTCCAGGGAGTTGCTATGCAGTTGCTAGGGTGATCTGATCACTATGCACACTAGCATTAGTCACTTTATAAACACAGTAAAGGCCGTCAAACACAGCAGGTGCGCAGCAGCAGATCCGTTCACCTCTGAATGACTCTGAATGAATCTTCTGCTCCGTCCTAAGAGTTTAAAAGTTGAATGTGGATGTTGTGCAACTCTGTGTGGATAATAAATCACACACATGACAGCTGATAAAAGTTGCTGCGCTGTAATTCACGCTGACAGCTGGACTCCTCCCGTTCATTCGTTCGTTCATTCGTTCTGTCACTCGGTCAGGAACGCGTTTGGCCATCAGCGCTTCTGTACGAGAGATTCTGCGCTGCAAGGCCGAACACGCCAACAACACGCAAACACAACACACACCAACCTGCCAGCTTCTGCTCGTGTGTGTGATGCAGAGTTTAAACACACACACACACACACACACACACACACACTGAAAGTACATCAGTCCCACCCAGAGTGATGACAGCTTTTACCTGAAGCAAGGTAACACGTTCACTAAAACATCCTGCAGAGAGGAAGAGAAGAGGCAAACAAAACACACAGCTGTGTTTTACACACACACACAGACTGATACACACACACACACACACACACACACACCAGGGTTATTATAGTCAAGTAAAACTTAAACTAAAATTAAAACCATAAAAAACTATTTTCATCACTTGAAATGAAATGCATTGTAACTGAAATAAACTACAAAAAATTATTTTTGAGCTATTTCTTACTTCCATTCAGTGTTGCTTGATGTACTAAAACAAGTACAAAAAATACTAAAAACTAAAACTAAAATAAAAATGGAAAATATAACAATAAAAATAGATTCAAAATATTAAAAACTATAATAGTAATTTTTGTATTCATAATATTATAATATTATATAATAATTATTACAAAATAATTCTTACATGTTATTATTATTAGGTTTGTATTGTTTTATTTATAATAAAACCTAAAAGTAAAACCATAAAAAATGTTACTTTATTATAAACTTATTATTATTATTATTATTATTATTATTATTATTATTATTAATAATAATGAAAACATTATTATAAACTTAATAATAATAACAATAATTCAGGTGTTTATCAATCTAAAGGTGTTAAACCCTCCAGACAATCAGCACCTCATCAACACAACAGTACTAAACTCTACTTAGATTAAAGTAAACAAGCAAAATTTCTGGCAAACATGTTACAAATCTGCATAACTGCGTAACGAGTCCGAACACAAATACATTTCTCAATTCTTTCTTAATTCATATGTTCCTGGAACATTAATTCATTATTGTGAATGATTCAGTTCAGTTCAGAAGCATTATTCTAACAAGAAAAACCTTTCAGCAAAATTAAATCTTTTCACCTAACGTAATTTTCCTGAAAGAGACGGACTGTAGATCTGCTGAAGGTTTACAGACAAGAGCTAAAATCCCACAAAACTCCACATCATTAAAACTCAGGGAAGATTAAAGAAGACACGCAATAATATTTCTGGCAAACTCTGTGACATCGGGTCAAAAGCAGAGCCAAATAATCATGAGAGTGGAGGATCAGATGGACGAGAGCTGATGTGAGGAACGAGAAATGTCCTACAATCATCTGATTCAGAGCCAAAGCAGAACAGATGAGTTCCACAATCAGATTACTTCTTAAACTAACTAGTAAAGCATTACTTTTTAATTTACAAGGAAATATCTGAGTTACTTTTTCAAATAAGTAACACCAGTTACTTGTTTCCCTCTCGAGGGAACTTCGAACTGCGTCCTCTATGGGGCGCTATGGGGAACGTCTCGGCGTGACCCATGTCTGAAGCATACATTCAAAAACTCCCAATACGTTGGCCGACTACAGCCTATGACGTCACTACCGGTGCGACCACAGTAAAAAGGGGCGCCGGGAGAATACGTCATCCTCTTCTTCGTCTTCAAGTGACTGTTTTGTTTGAAGCGTGCATTCCGGTGGTAAGAACGATTTTTCTTCCATTGTCATGGCAAGCACTATATAGAAGAGACACTAACTAGCTATCTCTCTGTGGGTGAGACATTCTCTCTCAAGGCTCCCTCCTTGCCATCTAAGCCCCTTTAGGTTACATCTTGCTTAAATGGCATGGCATACGCAGCAGCAGGTCAGGCTGTCGCTTCGTTGCACACGATGGCGGTGTTTCAGGCGTACCAGGCTGATCTGCTGAAAGACCTGGATAAGGGTCAGGGTCCTTCCCCTGATGAGGTAGCTGAGCTGCGTCGCACCACAGATCTTGCTCTCTGTGCCACTAAGCAGGCCGCCACTGCTATGGGCAGATCTGTGGCAGCCATGGTGGTAACGGAGAGACATCTGTGAGTGAACCTGGCAGATATCGGGAAGAAAGAGAAGGGCTTTCTCCTTGATGCTCTGGTTTCGCCTTCCGAGCTTTACGGTACCTCCGTCGAGAACAATGCAGGGGTCCTGGCCCGTCCCGGTCTGAGGATCAGAGACGGGCACAGAAGGCTAGTGTCGTGACTCGTTCCCCTCCTCCACCTGCGGGTGGGGCTAGGAGGAAGTACGACTCAAAGGGAGGTAGGCAAGACCTGAGGGAGGTGATCCAGACGAAGCGTTCTCAACGCTCTCGTCCGGACCAGAGTAAGACCTGAAACATCTACTCACCTCCCTCAGGGGGTTTAACATCTGCCCTTATCTTCCCCTTCCTAATTCCGCTGTAGCCACCATCAACTCCACCTGACCGAGGTTAGGTGGGAACCTCCTGTGCTTGCAATTGCAGTCTCTTATGCTGAACCTATGATGTTTTGGGTAGGTTCTGTCTATGCATAGAAACTACCTTACTGATGGTCCGGACCTGAGGCTTCTTCGGACTTTGCCTCCTGAACTGAACTTATGCGCGGGAACCAATGGTAGGTGAGTACTATCCATTTTAAAAATCTGTTCGCTGGTGGTTGTGTGATTCCTTCTGCTAGCCTTCTTTGCAGTGTTTCCGGGACCTGTCTGTTGTGTCTCTGACCTTGTTTAGGGTAGCTCTGCTGGACTCAGTACCCTGCTATCGACTCATTACGGTGATGGCCTCTCTCGTCAATACTGGATCCAGACTGGATGATAGCCCTGTTCTCGGCTTCATGCCTCCTGGATCATGTGACCAAGTCATTTGGCTTCTGTGGGGGCCTTCTTGGTCCTCAGGTCCCCAGTACAACACTGCAATCCCAGGACCTGCGGGTCCTTCCTTCTGGTTAGCTCTCCGTTTATGCTTTGCGAGATGTTTGCCTGAAGAGGCTGCCCCGACTGGGACGCCCTACCCATGTCTCGCCCAGAGGGGCTTCCTGTTTCAGGATATCCACTCTATCATCATGCATCTTTCTGGGTGGAGCTCCTCTCGTGAGGCGTTGAGCGGCTTTATTCCCTAAACTCCACTCTGCAGTCGGCTAGTTGCATCACACTGCCCTTATGGTGAACCAGTGAGTCACCGCTCCATGGAGTGGGCTTGAGTACACTGCTTTCCCTGAGGTATGAGTGAGGGGTGTTTCTGCGGAAACCCTTCCCGAGTGCTCCGGCTGTGAGGAGCAACAGTTCTCCATGCATGATCTGGGCCCATTGTTTCCAGGCTCTGCGGGATTGGTTTGAACAGGGCCCATGCGCTCTATAGGGGTAGAGAGCACAGGGCTGGATTGGGTTGACAATAGCGTTCTAGGCACCTTCCTCTGCCTCCCTGATATGCTATGCGTTTATGGTTAAGCTTGCAGTACGCTTATACTTCAGGATTTTCTATGTGCACGCTGTAGGTCGAGCATCTGTCTTCCCCTCTCAGCTGAGAGCTGGGTGCTATGCTCCTTCTGCTAAGTAACTTACTGCTAGCCGGACCAGGCTTGTGACCATGATGGAGTTGGTGACTCCTCATATGACGGATTGTTCTATGGTGTGCGCCATTTCCATCTATGTGCACTCAGTGTATGCTATGGACTGCCGTCAGAGTGCCACGGTCACATGGGGTCTCTAGGCCTGTCTAGTAACAGCCTCTATGACCCCTTAGTAACGGTATCCCTAAAATCCATGTTATGGTAAGTGCGCACGCTAAATCTCTGTGCACTTTCTAAAATCCACGCTGTGGTAAGAACACACATCAAGCATTCTGTGTTCTTTCTAAAAATCCTGTAGGTAGGGGTTACGTGCTGTGGCTTCGTCCCCTTTCTTTGAGTCGGTCAGGCCCTGGTTTCACCTTAGGCACCACTCTACCTATATATCCCCAGTGATACTGTCTGGGTAATGTCCTCATAAGTCACCTTCTCCTTGTAATACCTGTCATACCAATGTCATTATACAAATTTGTGTCCTCATATGTCACAAAAACGCGCACACACACACACACACACACAGTAATAAGTTAGTGCTGACGGACGTGTTTAGCAAACAGCGGAGCGATCGAGCTCTTGACAGGTGTGTGTCAGAACGACAGGACACTGATGACAGATTCACTTAGAGTCTGATCATCTGCAGGGGTCAAAGGTCACTGAGGAGGAAGTGACCTTACACCAGAGGTCGCGTAACCAAAATGTTCTGTCATTGACAGAATTTTTTTTAGCAGTGATGGAAAAATCTGAAGGCCGTCCGTCACTTTGACAGATTACACGGAGTGTGATCTATTGTAATTTATAACTGTAATTCCCACCCTGTCCAGTTGGTGGCGAGTGCGCTCCAGTGTGGCAGCAGAGCACAGGATCATCAGCTCCAGAACAAAAATAAAACTGTCACCAGTCTTTTGCTATGTGTTTGATTACGCACAGGCGAGTATCCACTAGTAAAGCCAAAGAGATGATCAGTTCAGTGCGCTGCCGCTTCGCTTGATCTGAGGTGTCTACAGCGATCTATCACGCCACATTAAAGAGCACCAAAACAGTATTTATTGCTTGAATTTCCTAATATAATGGAGAGAATTTGAAATATGAGACTTTGTTTCATACCAAAAGTAACAACGCACAAAGCTTTATTGGATGGGTGGCGCACTATATACGATTCATTCATGAACTGAAAACAGCATCGATTAGGATTTAAGAATCGATATTGGTTCATAAAAATGAGAATCTATTAAAATCGAGTTTAAATAGATGTTTTTTTTTTCTACCCAGCCCAGCATATTTTGTTGTTTTTAGTGGCCTCTGCTGTCACTGCGGGGTGTTGAACATGAAAAGTGACGCAGTCTCTGTTCATCTGTTCTCATCATAAATAAATAAATGCATAAGCCTATATGCTCATCCTGTAGGTTCATTATTAAAAATTCAAATGTGAACAAAAATAAAAGCAATAAAATGTGTTATTATAATTGAAATATGAAAATTAAAATGACAGATAATATTAGATTATGATGGAATTTTTACGACCCTGTCCGTCAGAATGACAGAGAATGTTAAAGTCTAACGCAACCTCTGCCTCACACACAGACACAGACACAGACACACACACACACACACACACACATATACATAAGAAATCAATACTTTTATTCATCAAGACTGCATTAAATCGATCAAAAGTGGCACTAAAAACATTTATAATGTTACAAAATATTTATATTTCAAATGAATGCTGTTCTTTTGAACTTTCTATTCATCTGTGAATCCTGTAAATATAAAAATGTATCACGGTTTCCACAAAAATATTGCGCAGCACAACTGTTTTCAACATTGATGATAATCAGAAATGTTTCTTGAGCAGCAAACCAGCATATTAGAATGATTTCTGAAGATCATGTGACACTGAAGACTGGAGTAATGATGCTGAAAATACAGCTGCGCATCACAGAAATACATTACAGTTTAACAGATATTCACACAGAAAACAGCTGTTTTACATTACAATAATATTTACAAATTTTTACAGCATTTTTGATCAAATAAATGCAGCCTTGTTGAGCAGAAGAGATGTCTTTCAAAAATACTGAAAAATATTTCCGTATATATTTATTTATACTGTATTTCAGTATAATATTTAAACTTTTGAACAGTGGAAAAATCAGGACAGAAACCACACACACACACACACACAGAGATCCCCGTGAGCGTTCAGTTTGGTTTGGGTCTAATGAGCGGCAGTGAGCTGGAAATGAAGGCACATTCTGGAAGCGCAGCTGAAATAACCTGCGTCCACCAGTGGCTTCAGCCGGACAATACAGTCCAGTTACAGATCACAGCCACACGTCTGAACACACTCACTCATCAACCACAGGTGAAATACACGCTTAACCAGCATGTCATGCCATTCTAGAGGTTTTATCAGTGTCTGAGGCCCTTCATTCAGTGATTCTCAGTCATTTTGACCATAATAATATTCAAAATATACCCCCTTTTTAATTTACAGAAATTCTAAGTGTCTGTAGATTAAAATAAGTAACTGAAATAATTATAATGAAAATGAAAATGAAAAAAGTTTGGGGGTGAATTAAATTCAGAAATATCTTGATTTTTAGTTGTTTCAGCTTATTTTATAGCTTATTTTGTCTAATTTTAAAGCGTTTTAAGTCATCTTTAGGCCTTTCCATTGAGAACCACTGTCTTAAAGTGTAAGAATCCTCTCATATTTGTTCTGTTTTCTGCTAGGATTTCTGACAGGAACCGATCCAAGGGAATCCTAGCGGGAATATTACAATAGTCCAGTGCGACGAAAACCAAAATCTAGATCGTTCCTTCTGTGGAATAGATCTAGATCTTTCGTAAGCGAATGTATCTTGATTTGATCTTGATCTGTGTAAATCTTTTACCTAATTTGGTGTTCGCTGTCAAAAATGACCAGCATACAAAAAACTGCTTGTAAATCTCTTATTATGCGATATAATCACCAAATCTTGGATTTAATCTTATTGTCTACTTGCTTTATTTCAATTTGCAGATTTTTTATTTCCTTTTAGAACTGATTGATGGTAGGCCTCGGTTTTTGAGTGAAAAAAGCATTATTTGTGAATAATTTTGGTAACATTCAAGCAATTTTTGACTGGAAACACCACAAGTGTAACAAGGTGGGGGAAAAAATCCCACAAAAGCACAAAAATGATCAACATTTTTTTGTTAAGTTGTTATACCCGGTGATAATGTTAACTAGCATTTACAGGAAAAGAAAATCCACAAGCAGATTGTTTGGATATTTGTATTGGAAACAAGCATGTCTGCAGTGCAGGGAATCTCCAGCAGTGATTCAGCACGAGCTGCTTGGTTTTATACGGTTAGGGTTTAACTCGGCCTGTGCTGACAGGAGCTCCAGAGACCAGCCTTTAATTATAACAGGAAGCAGAACGACTCTCAGGTGAGAGAACAGAGAGAAACACAACAGAAGGGGCTTTCCTCTGTCTGTGTGTGTGTGTGTGTGTGTGAATAGCAGCATGGCTCACAGCTGTGGCTCTCACTCACTGTCGCGCACACACACACACACACACACACACACACACACACACACACACACAATGAGTGTGTGGTCACCTCTTTTATAGGATTACACCCTTTCTTTCTTCTTTCCTAGTATCAGTGCTAAAGATCAAAGAGTTTAATAACACACACTCTCTCTCTCTCTCAGACTCAGACTCAGACACACACACACACACACACACACAAGCTCTTTCAAATATACAGACGTTTTACATTTACACTGATATATTGAGCAGATGCTTTTATCGAAATGGCCTGTAAAATGCAAAACACACACGTCTGATGGACCACAATAGTGAATACAAGAAATAAAAGAATTAAGAGTTCAGAAAGTAATAAGATCACTGGACGTTTGTGTTTACAGCGTGTTCAACACGGAGAAATGACTTGATGAATGTGATTATAAAAGGTCAAACGCTCTCTGCACATCTGACGATCTGTTTTCTCCGGCTCTGGATCTCAGACGTTCTCTGGCTGTATCACAGCATGGATTCAATTCAGCAGAGGATTCTGGGAGAACGGCACAGCTGGCAGAAATATGCTGCTTTCTTTAGTCACACATGCCAGAGCAGCGATTCCCAGCCGCAGATGGCATCACACACACACACACACACTCATATATACACACACACACACACACACACATTCTCACACACA
>NW_015541046.1:96380-99396 GCF_001515605.1 Sinocyclocheilus anshuiensis | reverse complement strand
TCTCTCTCTCTCTCTCTCTCTCACTCTCTCTCACTCTCTCTCTCTGTCTCTCTCTCACTCTCTCTCACTCTCTCTGTCTCTCTCTCTATCTGTCTCTCTCTCACTCTCTCTCTCTCTCTGTCTCATATACACATACACACACACACACACACACACACACACACTCATAATCACATACACATACTGTACACACACTCTCATACACACACACACACTCAAATACACATACACACTCTCATGTACACACACATACTCTCATATATACACACACACACACATTCTCTCTCTCTCATATACACATACACACACACACACACACGCACACTCTCTCTCTCTCTCTCTCTCTCTCTCATATACACATACACACACACTCACACACACACACACACACACACACACACACACACACACACACACACAAACACATACAAATAGTCATGAGAAACAGTTAATAATATGGATAGTTCACCCAAACCGTATTACTACTTAGAAAAGTAAGAATTGTGAGAAAAATATCACAATTATCTTTTTTTCCGTTTATTTTCTGTGGTCTGTATATTACAAGATGTAAACTCAAAATTGCAAGAAAGAAACTCACAATTTTTTTTTTTTTTTTTTACTCTTATTTTTTTTTTTTTTTTTTTGATTGCAAGTTTATAACAATTCTGAAGTAAAAGAGAAAAAAATCTGAATTGTGTAATAAAAAGTTGCAATTACCTTTCTCCCCCAAAAACAGGTTTTATAATGCAGCATCTGTATTGATGGTAAATGTGTCTAAATTAATTTATTTTTTGTTGTTTTCATTTACAATAAAATTAGATAAACAATAAAACTGTACAAAATATGGTAATAATGTACAATTACAATTTTCATAATTTCTTCATAATTTGAATAAAAACAAAGTAAATACAGTCCTGATGCACATTCACAATCATCATTTTGAAATGATCTTGCTGATTTTTTTTGGAAAAGGTACACTGCATTTATACACATCTGATATCGTAATTAGTATGACTTCACAAACTTTCCAGGACTAGAAAGTGTCTATCATTCTGTGTGGTGTTGTTCTGTATGCCGTGCATCTTTATGAATGATCCTTTCATTCGTTATGAGCGTGATTAAAGGTGTGTGCTGATGTTCATGAGGGATGTTGGTGGGTTTTGTGTGGCAGTTCTGATTGGATCAGTCATGAGGGCATCAGACAGCAGATTCACAGAAACACCTGCGACTGTGCCTTTAGCTATCAGCGACACTCATCTGAAAACACACAATGAGCCAGCATGAGCGCGCCGAACCACGCTGCGACTCCAGGCCTTTAACGGCCTTTAACGGCTAAATATGGGGAGAAGCGATGGAGGAGAGATACAGAGACACACTGAGTCACTGAGAGCAAGACGAGAAGGAAAAGCTGGAGAATGTGTGTGTGAGACGTTCATCAGTAATCAGTAAAGCATAAACACTCACTGAAGCATAACTTCCACCCTCATCAGAGAGACACCCACATAGGGGTAGGGTTGGTGTAGGGCAATAGAATATACGGTCTGTACAGTATAAAAACCATTACACCTATGGAGAGTCCCCACAAAGATAGTAAACCAGACATATGTGTGTGTGTGTGTGTGTGTGTGTGTTTCCTGCAGCTGCTGTTCAGATGAATTTCAAAAGTTCCTCTGCAGGTTCATCTCTCTCTCTCTTTCTGTTCTTCATCATAATCATGTCGGAAAGGATTGTGAGATATAAAGGAAGAGAAAAGCAAATATCTGAGCGGATTCTGCATGTGTTTATCAGCAGATGTTTGGAGGATCCTCCTAAACTCTTCTGACAAACACTTTTCACACTGTCCTCCTCTGATTATGAGGACGAGCCTCTAGATGGCGCCGATTCAACTGAACAGATTCACAAACAACTGTATATGAGCTACTATCCACAGCCAGCACTCAGACTCATTCAGAGTGTTGTCCACCTTTAGCTTTAGTTTCTTTCATGTCCCCACACACACACACACACACACACACACACACCCCTTGTGCTGTACTGCCATCTCATGGTTCATAGTAGAACTGCAGTGACACTAAATCCACTGTACTAGTGCAGCTACTAGTAATATTACATGTTTATTTCTTGATAATGCACATTTGACAGTAAAGCACTGAGCTTGAGTTCGGAAGCATTCAAAATGTACTTTTATTAACAGTAATGTGCAAAAAAAAAAGTTTTATATAAAAAATTGAACATATTCTACTATTAAATGTACCATTATTCTTCTATAGTATTATACAAAACTGACCGACAACTTCTGTGATTATAAAATGAGTGCTCTTGCTTTATGTGTGAGTCAGTCGCAAACTGAGAAGTTTGTGTTTTCAAGGCACTTCATGACCTTTCTTACTTCATACACAAAAAAAAGAGCAACACTTTGACAAAATGTTATTTCTTGATGATTTGATATTTTATAATAGTGCTTTTATAATTTTAAAATATAAAGCAAAAAGTATAAATGTAAGAGTAATACATCATTCTAAACTGTAAAGGGTTTACTTTTATTTGTGTGCACTCACGATATCAACAAAATATTGTGCTTTTATAAAATAAAGAAAACAAATGCTTTCTGCCGTCTCGGTCTTGAACAGGAGCGCTTCACAAGGATGAACCTAAACTCAAAGAATTGCCTCACAGACATGATAAAAATATATAGAAAGCTTTAAATTATACTTTAAAACGAAAAATAGAAACTATTTCATTATGTAATCCCTAAAGATGCATTTCTCTCTAAAGGCACATCCAATGAGGAGTCATTTTTTCTATCCACAGCCAGCCCTCAGACTCATTCAGAGTGTTGTCCACCTTTAGCTTTAGTTTCTTTCATGTCTCACTTCAAAGAACAATCCCGCTTTATGATTATTAAACACAAACATATGCAGCACATATTTCCCATGGCATTCAGAAGCCTTTCATGCATCTCTCTCTCTCTCTTTCTCTCTCTCACTCACTCACTCCCACACTCACTCACACACTC
>NW_015541046.1:91623-96317 GCF_001515605.1 Sinocyclocheilus anshuiensis | reverse complement strand
CACACACACACACACACACACACACACACACACACCCCTTGTGCTGTACTGCCATCTCATGGTTCATAGTAGAACTGCAGTGACACTAAATCCACTGTACTAGTGCAGCTACTAGTAATATTACATGTTTATTTCTTGATAATGCACATTTGACAGTAAAGCACTGAGCTTGAGTTCGGAAGCATTCAAAATGTACTTTTATTAACAGTAATGTGCAAAAAAAAAAGTTTTATATAAAAAATTGAACATATTCTACTATTAAATGTACCATTATTCTTCTATAGTATTATACAAAACTGACCGACAACTTCTGTGATTATAAAATGAGTGCTCTTGCTTTATGTGTGAGTCAGTCGCAAACTGAGAAGTTTGTGTTTTCAAGGCACTTCATGACCTTTCTTACTTCATACACAAAAAAAAGAGCAACACTTTGACAAAATGTTATTTCTTGATGATTTGATATTTTATAATAGTGCTTTTATAATTTTAAAATATAAAGCAAAAAGTATAAATGTAAGAGTAATACATCATTCTAAACTGTAAAGGGTTTACTTTTATTTGTGTGCACTCACGATATCAACAAAATATTGTGCTTTTATAAAATAAAGAAAACAAATGCTTTCTGCCGTCTCGGTCTTGAACAGGAGCGCTTCACAAGGATGAACCTAAACTCAAAGAATTGCCTCACAGACATGATAAAAATATATAGAAAGCTTTAAATTATACTTTAAAACGAAAAATAGAAACTATTTCATTATGTAATCCCTAAAGATGCATTTCTCTCTAAAGGCACATCCAATGAGGAGTCATTTTTTTCCACCATAATTGATGGATGTCTAAACTATAAAAATAATAAAAAGCCTAAAACAGGCCCGATTATAATTTGCGTTTTATTTTATAATGCTGTACAATTAAAAAATAAAACACAAATTATAATGACATATATGTAAAACTTCGTCGTATAATTGTGTAGCTGCTTATATTTTCTGATTTGTATGTTACTCTGCTCTGAATACCTTCAAATTTTAAGGATTTGCTGCAACGCAATTTTGTCTGATATGTGAATTATTTATTAGCCTATTTTTTATTTTTTAATCCATGCAGCAAATGCTTTAAAAATAGCTTTAAACAAATTACTTTATTGCATTGCAGATGCTTTTAAATTACTTTTTTGTTGTAGGCTTACCCGATCTCATGAAAGTGGGTAAGAAATAGTATGAATCTATTCTATGGTGGTTTTTAGCTGTATTAAAGGCAAATGCTGTGTTTGTCCAGCAGGTGTTATCATTAACATTTAAATGAATGTATTATTTTTTATATGTTCGCCTTCATATATATTTGAGTTGAAATTGTAGTAAATCTATTGTGTTTTTGCTAGGCTATCCCCCTTCGTATTTTGTTATGCCTATGTAGTTTTTATAACTTTTTATTTAAGTTTTATTTATTTTAGTTCATAAGTTGAACTAGTTAAACTTTATTAAAATTACGTGTTTTGTGCACGCAGTCCTGCATGAATTCGTCACAATATCCAGCGACTACTAATTGTCCCTAGCAATAATTTTGATCAAACAATTAAATATATGCATATGTAACCATTGTTTATGTAATTTCAGTCGCATCTGAAATAGGTCATACCATTGATATTGAGAAATTAAATACGCTAGAAAACATGTAATAGCCTATGTGTGGATATAGTGTTTACAATTTGACATTGACTATCACTCTAGATTAATACAATCATACAACAATGATTTTTCAAATATTTATTACAATATATACTAATAAACCGTATCACTTAAATTGTATGAGAGACTGGATCATGGATGCTAATGTCCTACTGTGCTGACAGTGTCGTGTAAGCATGACTGAAGACGCGAGAAGCGGAGGAACAGACAAACCGATTCAATCGAGTGAGTCATTTACACTGGAACCGATCCGATTCATTCAAACACGTGACTTCGATCATTAATTTCAAGCGATTCACTAGCAAAAACATTTCAAAAGAGCCTTTCATTTCCGAATTTCGACATCGCTTGTAACGATTTTAATCAGTTAAATTAGTTAAACCATTGAGTCGCAAAATGATTCACTGTTTCGAAGCGCTCCAATTTGGATCACGTGTCGTGAATCATTTGATTCAGATCGGAACTTCGAAACGGGTTCGCGAATCATTTCACTAATTTAATGATTCGCGAATCATTATTCAGATCGATACCACCGCGGATTGCGATTCATTTGATTCGGCTCAGTCAGGACGTCGTTCGGTGCGGATTCGTGAATCTTCGGAGCGCGGATCGCGATTCTTTTTCTGATTTATTTGTTGTTAGGCTTTACACAACTTTTTTTTGTGCATATAGGGTAACCACAGTTTTACTACAGATACCATGAATACAAATATATTGATTTACAATATAGTTATTTACAATAAACCTGTTCATGAGTTGATGAAAAGCTAATAATTAAATAATATATGAATGTATATAATATATGAATAAGATATGAATAAGATGGCGCCGCACACGGCCGCCTCAGTGCTTGGCTCTCCAGTGTTTGTACTGTTTTTGTTCGTTTTTCCTGTTTTTTGTTTCTCAAACACGATCAGCTTTACCAGGGATGAACTGCTGAACATTCGGCAGAACACACCACAAAATCTTCTACCGGATTTAGATTATTCGGACGTTTTGCTGAACATTGTAGTTGGCGGAGCAGCGGCGCTGATCAAGCGCTTCAGGACGCGCAGACGAGGGAAGCGAATCTGTTCCTTCTATTTATTGAAGTTGTGTTCAGAAAGAACACATTTTTCATTGAATGAAAATGAAATTGAACTGAATGAAACGGTTGTGAACTGAGTTTATATGTCTGAAACTGAATTTCCATCAAACTGATGTTTCATAATCACATCATCCATCACAGAGATGTGTAATGTATGGAGTGTGATTTAAATACATGAATATGCTAATGACATGCATTATTATGCAAAGAGTAAATGTCAAGGATTTAACGCTTTAAATCAAAATAATGTGTTTTGTCTAAATATGTTAAAGCTGCAGATCACTGAACATTATCAATAACATTTATTATCATATGATCCATAACATTATTGTGGGACAGCCGCCACAGTGCTTGGCTCTCCAGTGTTTGTACTGTTTTTGTTAGTTTTTCCTATTTTTTGTTTCTCAAATCAGTTTTACCAGGGATGAACTGCTGAACATTCGGCAGAACACACCGCAAAATATTCTACCGGATTTCGTTTTTTCGGACGTTTTGCTGAACATTGTAGTTGGCGGAGCAGCGGCGCTGATCAAGCGCTTCAGGACGCGCAGACGAGGGAAGCGAATCTGTTCCTTCTATTTATTGAAGTTGTGTTCAGAAAGAACACATTTTTCATTGAATGAAAATGAAATTGAACTGAATGAAACGGTTGTGAACTGAGTTTATATGTCTGAAACTGAATTTCCATCAAACTGATGTTTCATAATCACATCATCCATGTGTAATGTATGTAATGTATGGAGTGTGATTTAAATACATGAATATGCTAATGACATGCATTATTATGCATGTCAAGGATGTCAAGGATTTAACGCTTTAAATCAAAATAATGTGTTTTGTCTAAATATGTTAAAGCTGCAGATCACTGAACATTATCAATAACATTTATTATCATATGATCCATAACATTATTGTAAATATTCTCTCTGGCTTTTTTTTTGTGTGTGTGCTATATGATGTATTATTATTGCTGCTCGACTGTATCATGAATATCTGCATGATATGAGAAACACAGACAGCAGAGCATCCATCAGATTACTGTTCATTCGAATGCAGATGAGCTGATGTTTTAAAGAAACGGACAAAAAAAGTAATTAAAAAAAAAAAAATTCTGCCTCGCGTCAGCCGTGCCGGAAGTGACGTATGTACGCAGGTGATGACGCTATGGCGTTGAGTATGCGGAAGTGATGGACGCGGCTTGTGTTTGTATTTCTGCAGGAGTCTGACGCGTCGGTGAAGCTATAAGTGTGTGTGTGTGTGTGTGTGTGTGTGTGTGTGTGTGATGAGCTCTCAAGGCCAATCACTGCTATTATGTGACATTCGTGTTGAATCTCATGAAAATATTCCACTTTCACCTCAAAATCACTTCATTGGTTTTGACTGACATGTTTTTTCCTTTGAGACATTATTTTCGTGATGGAAAGTTTAACAGGCTCATATGGGAGTCATTACTGCAGTTCAACACGTGACACTGATGCCTCTAGTGTTCACTAGAGAAACTACACACACACACACACAAATATATATATATATATATACTTATTATATTTTATATATTATTCAAGTTAGAGATCAATTCTATTTTGTGCAACATTCAGTTACATTAAAAATGAAGTTAAATCAAACGTGCATTTTTCCGCACTTAGTGAAAACAGTAATAATGACTTCCATCCCTCACATGTTACACAGGTGTTCATTGTCACAGAAATATTCTTTCATTAGCAGATACAACAACATTCACACACACAAACAAACACCTGGAGAGGAATTTCTCACAGTGAACGACCCTCGGATCATTTCACTGCCTGCAGCTTCATTTAGACCCGTATTCTATTCTTCTCTTCTTTATTTCCATCCATTTTTGCAAAACAAGTTTATCATTTTTCTATCTTTCCTTGCTTATGTAGGCCTGATGTGAAGCA
>NW_015541046.1:71063-91251 GCF_001515605.1 Sinocyclocheilus anshuiensis | reverse complement strand
TTCTGGTCTTCTGCTCTGGTTTCTGGTCTTCAGCTCTGGTTTCTGGTCTTCTGCTCTGGTTTCTGGTGTTGTGTGGGGTCGACTGGGTCATGTTTCCTTGGGCCGCTGCGCAGGGGGGCCGACACACATCTGGAACATCCATCAGACGGAGGAGGGTTCCTCAGATACCAGACCTCCATTTGTGAACTCCACAAACCTCTGAACAAACCTGCAGGATTTCATCATGCCACAATCCTTCAGTACTGCGCTGACGGAAAGTTCAGCCTTAAATTATCGTCCTATCGTTTGTTCACCCTCATGTCCTTCCAAACCCATATTTGTTCTTCTGTGGAAAGCAACAGATCTATTTTGAGGAAAGTCCTGCTCAGTTTGTCCACAGTGAACGAGGGCAAAGCTTTCAAGCTTCAAAACAACATAACCTCATAATGCATCAAGTCTTCTGAAGTCAGATGACAATTTCAGTCATTATTCACTCTTCTGAGATTAATCTTTTCTATAAACCAGTAGATTCATTTCACAAAACCAGACTGATTTTATGAATGCTAAATGTCTCATTTGATAAGATTTAGAACAGCATGAATGTTAGTAAATACGGACAAAATGTTACATCTTGCATTAACTATTTATAGATTTTTAAGTGTAATCCAGGTGAAATGTATACAATTTGAAGTAATTGAAGTAAAACTGAAATAATGTAACAATTATCAGATTAAAAGCTTATAGAACTTAACAATTAGAAGCATTGCCTTAGAAATGAACTCAAGTTTGAATAAGTTGAAGTACCAAAATTACTCAAAATGAAATAAAATATACAGCGAAATATAAACAAATAAAAATGACAGAAGCAAATAACGACTAAAACAAACAAAACTTAAAATGAAAACGGTAATAAAATCAAATTCATATTAAATACTAGAATATTAATACTTTTAATTAATACTAAAATAACAATGGCAATGAGCAACAAAGTTGTAAATAAAAGATTATTGGAGTATGTTTTACAAGAAAATACTATTTTTATGGAAGCTTGTTTTTTTTTTTTGCCACTGAATAAAAATCAAAAAGGTAATTGTTACTTTTAATCTCACAATTCTCACTTTTTTATATATCTTTTTATTTTATATCTTGCTATTCTTACTTTTTTTTCCCAGAATTGTGTGATATAAACTTGCAATTGTAAGAAAATAGTATTTTCTTTTCCAGTTCTTTATAATTAGTTTATAAAAAGCAATTGCAAGCTTATGTCTCGCAGTTCTGAGAAAAAAAAGAGAATTGCAAGAAAAAATGTCAGAATTGTGTGATTAAAAAGCCATAGTTACCTTTTTGTTTTTTCATTTAGTGGCAAAAACAGGCTGGCATATATTTAAGTCTTTTTACTTTAAAATATAATGTTTAATTCAATGTTATACTTGCTGTTTCTTTGTAACCCTTTGTAAAACCTACTAGCAAAATCAAAGTGAAAAAGTAAATCCTGCACCAAAAGTTCTGTGTATAGACTTGACTTTTATTAGATAAGCTTTGACAGATTTTAATAAATCATACCGAACTATGATTAATAGACCCAGAACAGCTTTTCCTCCAGTGCATCAGAGCTGATTATCTGTGATAACTGAGGCTCAAACACACTCTTCTGTGTTGCTCTGCTGATGAAGACGAGGGTCTGTTCCTGCAGCAGGAGGTCAGGAGGTCAGAGATCTCGTCTGACGCGAATCTGACATGACAAGCTGAAGAGGAGAAAATGTGTGTGTATGTGAGTGTGTGTGAGAGAGTGTGAGTGTGTGAGTGTGAGTGTGAGGCAGACAGGTTATTGATTGTCTCCTTCATGAGGATGACTGGACGCTCCAGGGACGAACCGACAGGTTTCTTCAGAGCAACAAAAGCTGTGCTGTTCACTGACCTGATCTGATCCTCAGGATCTTTTGAGGAGCGTTTGTTTCCAGAAGCTTTACTTTCACTGTTCCTCAGCGGAGGAATGATCTTCACAAGCCTCCAGAACATCTCACATCTTCTGAGGAGCCTTTATTTCTTCAGCTCTCAATCAGCATTGCATTGCATTACTCTGAATAAAACAGAGCTGTTTATTCTTACTGCATCAGACTATATGAGCCATAAAAGCCTGACGGAGCAAATATGACAAAAAAATACACATGCAAACTTTTTTAATATACTTTTAATATTTTGTCTAAAGCTTTAACAATTAAAAAAATTAAGATCTTTCAAAAGGCATTATTATAAAACGGAGAGTTCCGGTGCTTGATTCTGATTGGCTGAGCTGCGTTCGAAGCTGTTGTAAATTACTCTACAAATATACACCTTTGTTTACTTCTGTAAACCACTTTGTAGCAACCACAACTGTTTCTGAGGAACTACATTGTTTGGTGGAAGAATACTGTTTTTATTAATATCATTACACGTTATTTGCTCCGTTTTATTTTGTGAAACCTTACTACGTATATGGAATAACCGTTTTATAAATGCAATAAGCCCCGAGAAGCCGTGGTTTACAGTGAATTTATAACAGCTAAGGGGCGATGTTAGGCACGACGCGAGCTTATTTATTCTTCACTCTCTAGAACAGACACTTCTCGTCTAAAGCAGCTCTTTGTCCATCAGATGAAAGTACGATCATAAATAAAAACAGAGAGCATCCGTCCATCTGTCCTCTGCTTTCATGAAGGAGCGCACGTATAATCACGTCTCTGCTGTGACTTCAGACGCTCGTTTATGATCCTGCTCTCATGATAAGCGTCTCGGAGCGTGTCTGTGTTTGGGCGAGTGCAGACTCATCACACCCAGGTGTTTGTGAAGAGAATCAGATCACAGGCCAGCAACAAATCAAACCCAACTCAGTTACTTTCATTCATTCATCAGGGATGGTGTTGTCTTCGTAATCTTTCATCAGAATGTAATAAACACACTTAACACTATCACATCCGTTCACTAGAGAAAACCAAATCCTGCATTGCTTTCACCTCATTAAATATCATATTCTCACATCAAACACACATTTATACACCAGTGACGTTTGTTAAAGGGACGGTTCACCAAAAATGAACATTTTTGTCATAATTTACTCTTCCTTGAGTTGTTTCAAACCTGCAGGAGTTTCTGGTAACACTGTACCTAAAGCCTTTATGCATAAAGCATTATAAAAGTAGTTTTAATGCATTAATTATGCCTTGTGATGCACCTTATGATGCATCGTACAATCTCATGAATAATTGTAACCACAGTTAATACTTTATAACACTTTTCAGTTCATCGTTACACTATGCATTTTAAATTTGGCTATAATTATTTACAACAGGATACAACATACATTATGAATAATTATAATGCATTATACCCTTTAATAACCCTTTATAATGCATTATACATAAAGGCTTTAAGTAAAGTGTTATCGAGTTTCTTTCTTCTGTTGAACTCAAAAGAAGATCTTTTGAAGAATGTTGGGAACCAAACAGTTGACGGTAGCCATTGACTTTCATAATAAGGGAAATATACTCTGGAAGTCAATGGCTACCGTCAACTGATTGGTTCCCAACATTCTTTAACCTCCTACAGAAGTTAATCACTGCTTTCTTTTTAATCTAAGATACTGTTTTATACTGAGAAGCCTTGAATATCTCTTGAAAATGTCACCAAATTCTTTAAATTATATGCAAACGTTTTCATTCAAAAACAAATATGCTCTACTTCTTCTTTGTGTCTTCCAACTTTTCTTCTCGAATTCAAATCTAATTCAATTTCATCACACAGACTCAAAAACAACAACAAAAATGCCAGATTTTTTGTGAGCCTAATTAAAGATGTGTATCTTTGTAAACATGTTTTTATCGGTTTCTTTTTTCCCTCAATATAATTATTTCATATTTGAGATATGATTGTGATCTCCCCATTCATGTAATTTTATATTATAAATAAAATAAAAAATATAAAATAAAATTGTTTCTTATGCCCTTACAGTGTAATTAATGTTGAGCTCAGTGTGACAAAACACAGCGTTCTGAGAGAAAACAAAAGAGAGAGAAGATATTTAATTTCACAAACAGAGAGAGCAGGACATTATTAATCTGTGAAACACAGGTCTGTCTGTCTGCTCGTTATTCTGCAGCGGGTGAGTAACAGACAGTAATACTGATATGATAGTGATCGGTTTTAACACCTGTCTGTTTCCCCTCCCATAATGCCCTGCAGCCTGACAACAGCTGAAATCTCTCAGAGAGCCATTTATATGGTCTCTCACACACTCACACTGAGACACACACACACACACACACACACACACACACACACACACACTCACACACACACTCACACAAGCGCACACACACGCACGCGCACACACACACACAAACAAACAGTCTCCCCTCCTCTCCCAGCAGCACAATCAAGAGACACTTAAAAACATCAGGAAACTTAAACACACCCACCTTTGTGTCTCAGGCTTTCTAACAGACTGTGTGTGTGTGTCTTCAGGAAGTTCCAGTAACTAAGTTCTGCTGCATGGGACTATAATTCGCAGACAGTAGAGACGTGACCTCAGATCAACTCCGAACACATGCTCACACACAGACCTCAAGAAATCCTTGCAAGGCATCCAAAACACTGCCACAGCAAGCACACGCACACACACACACACACACACACACACACACACACACACAGCTGTTGAGATACAGAGATTCCCAGAGTCCAGCACACACAGTGACTATCTGACCGCTCCTGCTGACAGCTTTACTAATTACTGAATTAGTTTCTCTCCATCCATCTGTCCATGAAGACCAGAGCTTTTCAGATGCGCTAATAGAGATGTTTGTCAATGATGTTTAACTCTATGACTGCTTAAGGGGAAAAAAAAAGTGAAATAAATGTATATTCATTCAATGAAACCACGTTTCGAGTGAAATGCATTTGGAAATAAACCATGTTATCAGCCTCTAATCAGTGTTATTTTAGAATAATTTATATACTATTCATATTTTTAATATTTTGTATTTTCAGGTTTCATTTTAATTTCTAGTGTTTTATGTGCTTTTTTCATTTGTATTCATTTTTTGTTCTTCGTTCTATATATTACTATTTAAGTTCATTGCTTTTTTTAGTTCAGTTTTAGTTTTTATTTCCTATTAGTAATTTTAATGCTTCAACATGAACTTATTTCAGTTACAGCGATATTTTAGTATTATTGAGATACTATTATTGTTTTTATTAATATTTTGAATTAGTTTTTTTATTTTTATATTTTGTTTTCATTTCAATTTTAGTAGTTTTAGTAATTTTGTTGTGTATTTTTGTAATTTCTATTAGTTTTTTAATGTCTAGTTTATAATTTTTTTTTCAGTTTCAGTTATTTTAGTGCATCAAGTTAAACTAAATAGGAAAATAAATAAATAAATATAAAAATATATAATAAATAACTATAAAAATAATAAAAAAATAAAATAACTTTTAACGTTTAACTTTTTTCCTATACTTCAAGTTTACTTTTTTCTATATTTTATTTAATTTCAGTTAACATATATTTTATTTTAAGTATCAAATGATATGGTTAAACATTTTTCCACATAATATTTATGTGTTCTTTCATTTCAGCTAACACACATATTTCATCTTAAGATAACCACCCAGACAGACAACAGTGATTGAAAAAATCCTGCACATCATTAAATCTGAATGGACGCAGGTCGAGAGGTTTCCGCAGTGCGTCTCTGCTGTTTGTTAGGTGGCTCAGCGTCACGTAGCCTATAAATCTGTCGGGTCAGCGTAACGGGAAACATTTAGACATGACTCGGTTAAAAGTTTGAGGTTTGAGCTGCAGCCCCTCAACCTACGGCTGCCACGTGCAGCTCAGGACGCGGCTGTGTAATTACGGCGCTCACCGCAGGACAAACGATGGAAAGACTGAGGAAAGCTGGAGTAATACCAGAGTCTGCTGCTGCTCATCCAGATTCTTAAGAGTTCTCAAGAGCTTTATGCTTTCTAAGGGCCACTAAAGAGACAGTCCACCCAGAAACAAACATTCTGTCATCATTTACAAAAAAAAATATTTAGAGAAAAATTACCATTTAATGAAAGTCAGTGGGGTCCAATATTTTTTGGATCTCGGGGTTCTTCAAAATATCATACAGGTTTGAAATGACATGAATGTGAGTAAATTATGACAGAATTATCATATTTTGCCTCAAAACCCTTTAACAAATGTAAAAAAGTAGCTTGTACAAAGATTATTTGTGATCCTGGAGCACAAAAGCAGTCATAAGTAGCACAGGTATATTTGTAACAATAGCCAAAAATACATTGTATGGGTCAAACTTATCCATTTCTCTTTTATGCCAAAAATCATTAGGATAATAAGTAAAGATCATGTTCTATTAAGATATTTTGTAAGTTTCCTACCGTAAATATATCAAAACTTAATTTTTGATTAGTAATATGCATTGCTAAGAACTTCATTTGGACGACTTTAAAGATGATTTTCTCAATATTTAGATTTTTTTGCACCCTCAGATTCCAGATTTTCAAATAGTTGTATATCAGCCAAATATTGTCCTATCCTAACAAACCATACATCAATGTGAAAGCTTATTTATTCAGCTTTCAGATTATTTCTCTATATATAACATATTTGACCCGTATGACTGGTTTTGTGGTCCTGGGTCAATTTATTATTTTGTGTGCTGTGAACTAAACAAGAATACTCTAAGCACGTTACTTGATCTTACTTAGATACTCAAGTATTTGTATTAAACTTGTCCAAATATTGTCCTAACTTTCCAATCCTCCAATAGTTTAGAAAAGCACCATACAACCAACTTAATACGAGTCTTGTGCTTTATTCCAAGTATTATGAAATCATACAGCTTTCTGTCAGAAAGAATAAAATGTTATTCATTGAAAATCTAACCTGATGATGCAGGTTCAATTTGAGACGTGTCAGCAGGTTTGACGACCTGAACGCAAGCGCGAATGAGATTTGAGAGCTATACTGCCTACACAAAGCTATTTAAAGCAAAGCACTTTTTTAGAAAGCCACAGTCCACTTCTTTTTCAACGCATGAACGAATAGCTTAGACATTGTGCAATATTTCGGTTTAAAAAAAACAAACAAAAAAAAACAATTCATAATACTGTAACATATGTGCAAATATTCTAAAACATATTTCCAGTGACAGTCAGTGTTATCAGTTTTTGTTTGGATGCATATGTGATGGTCAGACTTTACCTAGCGGCATGAAGAACTGGACGCAGAATCAGCTTTTCTCTTATCTTGTCTTATCATCTGGACTCTGAAAACACAAGATATTTCATGTGTGAAAGCTTTCGGATATCATTGGCTCCTTTCTCTGAGAGATCCAGTCTTCAGATACGGGGTAAAAACCATCAACACAAAGCATTTTTGTCATGGTGTCTACAGGCTGTGTGTTGAATCGGGACACTGAGTCCATATCAAAACACTGTATAACTTACAGAGAACTTCGAAAATTATTTTAAGGCAAGACACTACAGGTGAATAGGATGACAATTTAACTACTAGACAGCATCATACTCTCCTCAGCTGATTAATCACCGTACAATTGTTTTGCATTACACATTTTCTGAAATGGTATGTTTAAATATGCAAATAAGGCATTAAGTCTGCACTAATTTGCATACATTTCAGGAACATAAATCTGATCATTGGATAAAGTCAGGTTGATAGTTCTCTGATTTTGTTGACATATTTGAGTTAAAGGTCTTTACCGAGGGGATTTTGGATTTCTCTTTTTATCGCTCCATAAACCAGAAAATACTGTCAACGGACAGAAAAATAAACACATTTTCACCATGCTTTTAGGAATAAAATGTTGTAAAAATAAGTGTGAATGATATATGAACAAACCCTTCTATAAAAGCCTTCAGAATATAGAGAGGAATTAAATTCTAAGTTTTGGTGTAAGTGCTGCTGAAGTGGAGAAAAAACTTCTGTAATCTACAGATGCAAATAGAATAAGTGAAATAAAACAAACACTTAAAATGTTTTTTGGATGTTTTCTTTCCACTAGTCTGAAACAACAGATGTTATTGAAGCAAAATAAGGCAAAAACTCAAAATTGACCAGTGCATAAAAAAATCAGTGGGTTTGCCTGTATTGTCTTGCCTTATTCTAAAGTAGATTTGATATTTGTAAAGACAACATGCATGATGCTCACCCACTAAAATCTCTGTCATAGGGTGTTTCCATGCTGCTCAAGTTACTTCAATGTAAGTTTGTGGGTTTTGTCAAATCAGCAAGAGCAGCAACAATAGTCACGATCGACACCACAAATTAAGAAGAAACGCTTAATGAATTGCTTTGGCAGAAAAGCAGATATGTTTATTAAGCACTTTAATATGTCAGAAAATTCAGCTCAATATAATACAGGAAATTAAATTTCAAAATGTGAAAGTTTTTAATGTACACTGTCAGCTAATTACAATCAAACTTCTCTTGCAATGAACTCCAGGCTCAGAACCAAAACAGCTGAACAAAGGAGAAAAACAAAACAAAACAAAAAAACAGTAAAACAGATGGCTTGAGATTTCTGAATACTGTCCAGGGTTCATCTTCATCTTAAAAGTCTCATTCTCTGTCTGTCCTTGTATAAGGCTTAGTAAAGTGCCTTTCTGTAATTCTTCAGAAGACAAGCTTTCTGATGCAGTTACACCCAATATGGCCTTACTGAGCGTCTCCTCTCATAGCAAACAGATGTCTGAAATCCACTCCACACCCGCCCCGTTCTCCCTCCCCCACAGAGAGCCACGGCTCGGAGACATGAGATCCGGCTTCACAAGACCGTGGGCTTTTTTGTGTTTTAACTTTGGCTTGAGGAGTATACATTTCAAACCCTGTCCTGCAATCCAAATATTACTGCGGTTTGCTTGGCATGAAAAGCACAATGACCTTTCGCTGACCTTATCATCAGAAGTCCCTGACGTCGCCTGCCGCTTTCCCACCGCCGCACAAACTAGGATACAGCTTGTTGCATTTTCTTCAGTCGCTGAGAACTCCGCATTTAGCACCAAACTCTGTAGTTAACGATACACTGCTGCTTGTTTAAATATGCAATTATGTAAATAGAGGAAAACACAAACAAACAAACAAATAAAAGACAGGTCCCACAGGGACTAAATAATGAAGTACGGTAAAACCAGAGTTACTCTTCTTTAAGGGCATCAATAATGCTACAAATGTAATATCGAGTTAAAATGCCAGAGTAAGAGGTTTGTGGTTTAGAAATAATAACAAAAAAAATATAATAGGCGACGCCAAAACATAGCACCATGACTTTAGCAAATACAGCACACACGGAAGCGGCTTTTTCTCCGAAATAAATACGTGCGAAGAGTAAACTAAGACTGGTTTCGTGATTTTATGAGTGCGCCGAAGGACTAATGGAGACTTTAAGAGATTTAAAGATGTGAATACGACGGAGAGTTTGTGATATCTGTCAGAGGAAACAACGTACTCCAGCGGCACATTGCTGTCAGTTGCACTTATACAGGTCAAGACAAAACAAACAGAAAAATGTACATTTCTTTTTTTTTTTAAAGTAAACTCTGATAAACAAACAAACAAAGCATTAAAAGGCAAAAAAAAACTAAATACAATTTAGATGTTTTTCAAAAAAGAACACAAGGGAAGAAAGTGCATCCACTGCCTATTAAATATTAATGCATTAAATAAAAGCGTCTGTGTGCATCATGGCCACCACAAGAAGACTGGAGCATCGACAGGCACGAGTATGAATTTGCATCACCGTTGGGCAATAATCCCTCTTCGGTTTCTCACACGTTCCTTTCTTCTTGAGATGTTCCACAGTGTGGAAAATGGTTTCAGTTATTTTGTGGATGAAAGCATTCACTTTGTTCATTTCTTTCTGAATGACAAATTAGGACATCTGAAACGGCATCAAAACTACTTGAGTCAGTATTTGAGACATTCTTACAACATGTAGATGAGTGGTTCTTAAACTTTTCAGACCAAGTACCACCTTTGATCGAATCAGGGTGTCTTAAGCACTACCTAGTCGCCAAGTTTCTTCGAAAACCAACATATTTAACCAGATTTAAATTAATATTCCCTGTTGTTTAGATAAATCGTGCTGCCCTTTGCAGTAGAAGAGCATCTAAAAACATGCATATACCACAATAGTAGCATTTAGAGGTTTGTGGTACACGCACCATAGTTTGAGAACCACTGACATAAGCTTTTTTAAAGACAAAGGCTTTATACTCTATATATAACATATAAAAACTCACTGCTATAAACACTACAAAATTACAGCTTTATGTAATACACTGGAAATATACATGACAAACTAATAATATTGTGAATGTAAGTTACAAATGTGCTTTCAGCCACAAAATAGTCTTTAAACGTCATGTACTCACCAGTTATAACGGCGTCTCTTTTTTGCAGTTTAACCCAGAGTCCGATCCTTCAATCTGGAGCTGTAGGGCTTGTTTCAGGCTTAATTCCGTCTCTCCTATTGGGTAATTGTCCAGAAGGTCCTGGTGGCCCCTGCTGGAAACAGTTCTGGGGACTGAAACTCTCCCAAGAAAAACCTGGTTTCCCTGTAGGTGGTAGTTGGGGTTGGTCATAATACCATTCCTCTTCTTCTCTGCACAGCTCTGGGGCTGAATGTAAAACTGCTCCTGCGATTGGACAGAATCCAGAGTGCTGGATCTTCCCACCATGATCTTACATTGAGGATCTTTAACTGCAATGTTGGACACCGGCTTATTGAGCACAAGCCTTTTATCAAACTGAGTCAGTTCGTACTCAAGAACCTGGTTCTGCGAATAAGAGCCATTCTTGCTCTTCTTCTTCTCACCAGATGTTCCTTTGTTTGAGCAGTTTTGGCCATTCTTGGACGCTTTGGTGGACTTCAGGCCTGGCTTCACCTGGCTCCAATCATACTCGCTGGTTGGAGAGCCAGGCTGAGTGCCGATGGACCTGGTGGTGGAGGAGGGCGAAACGATGGATTGACGACTGCGACTGCGAGGCAGTGAATGCTGCTGGATCTGTTCAATAAAAGAAAGGGCATGGACGCTGTCAATGGGGACAGTCTGGGCAGTCGCAGTGGATGAGGTGGTTCTCAACGAAGAGTTCTTTGAACTTTTGAGTGAGTTATTGGAGAGGGAGGACTTCTGCCGGTCCACTGTTGAGTCTGGAGACTCTGACGGTGAGCTGAAAGCATGAACAGGTCCGTTGGATTGTCCTCGTCCTGCTGAATGCATGTCGCGAGCTCCTGTGCTTCCAGAGCTGCTGGATTTTATAGTGAGTGACTGCACTTTCCCAGCAACCGAAGCGGGTGTTTGCTGCTCCATGGTGTGAACAGGAGACGGGTTGCAGCCATTGAGACTCGTGGCGCCATATTTCTCCAAGAGTTTGATTATGGAGGTGTGACCACCCTTGGCTGCCACTCTCATGGCAGTGCGTCCAAACTGATCAGCGTGATTCGGATCCGCACCATGCTCTAGAAGAGTCTGAACCACATCAATGTGCCCCTCTTGAGCTGCGATGCCCAGAGCTGTAGCACCCTGGTTGCATGTGTGGTCTACAACGGTGCCATTGTCAATCAAGATTTGAACAATCTTTATGTGACCCTGCCAAGCTGCCGACTGGAGGGCGGAGCGTTTCTCATTATCACATGAGTTCACATCTGCATGGTAGTTGATTAGTAACCTGACCATCTCTACATGGCCTTGCCAACATGACACATGCAAGGCCGTTCTTCCTTCCAAATCACTGGCCTCAACATTGGCTCCGTTTTCGAGGAAGTACTCCGCCATGGCTAGCTGATTCTCAAGTGCCAGGATGTAAAGAGTTGGGCGACCATCTGCATCTTTGAAGTCAATATCCGCCCCGTGGCTCAGCAACAACTCCTCGATGTCTCTGTGTCCTTCTAGTGCTGCAACTCGGAGAGCATTTCTCCCATCGTACCCTCTCTGGTCAATACATGACTTGTTCTCCAGCAAGATGTGCACACAGTCATAATGACCCTCTTGAGCAGACAGAATCAAAGGGATACGTCCATCATTGTCAACCTCTGTGCAGCGGGCACCTTGTTCAATGAGAGCATCACAAACTTGTCTGTGTCCCTCAAAAGCGGCCATGTGCAACGGCGTCCAGCCTGCATCATCTCTGTGGTTTTCATCCAGTCCTCTGTCCAGCAGAGTTCGGACGACCTCCACGTTCCCCTGTGCAGATGCAATGCTCAGCACGGTCCTGCCTTCACTGTCGATACTGTCCACTGCCGCACCCCAGAAAAGCAGAGTGTTGACAACAGAAGCGTGTCCCATAGACGCTGCAGCAAGCAAAGGTGTTCTCCCATTGTTATCAGTGTGATCAACATCCGCTCCTCCTTCTAGAAGCAGATCAACCACATCCACATGGCCTTCGTAGGCAGCCACCAGAAGCGGGGTCATGCAGTCCTTGTCGCAGTGGTCCACCTCGGCTCCACGGTCGATCAGCAGGCTCACGACCGCACCATGGCCTTTGCTGGCTGGCACACAAAGAGCAGCGACGGAGAGTGCCGTCCTGCCATCCATATCCTCATGGTTGACCTCAGCTCCATGATCCAACAGATGCTCGACAATTTCTCTGTGGCCCATGTATGCTGCAGCAATCAACGCCGTTCGTCCTTCATTATCCGCCTTGTTGACTTCGGCTCCATGCTGAAGAAGGTTGAGGACAATATCTTCATGACCTCCCCAAGCGGCAGCTCTCAGGGCAGTTCTACTGTCAGCATCTGCACAGTCCACTTTAGCGCCTGCATACAGGAGCGCAGACACAACTTCCGAGTGACCTCCCCAGGCTGCAGACCTAAGGGCAGTCCAGCCGTCATGGTCCGTGTGATTGACGTTAGCATCACACCCGATGAGACAGTTGACTACCTTGGTGTGGCCTTGTCTAGCTGCCAGAGTAAGTGCTGTCTGTCCATGGTTGTCCCCCAACTCCATGTTGGCTCTTCTGGAGATGAGAAGGTTCACAACGTCCAGATTTCCACTGTAGGCAGCATTGGCTAAAAGAGTTCTCCCGTTGGAGTCAGTTTGATTAACTGAAGCGCCATTATCTAGTAGAGTTCGAATAGAGTCCTCACGTTCCAAGGCCTGTTGCAAAATGCAGGAAGCATGGTCATCTTCATTGCTGACGTGAGCCCCAGCTTTGACTAGTAGTTGGAGTACCTCCTGTTCTTTTGGGATTGAAGTGGACAGGGAGTCTTTAGCAGGGGTGCCATTCCACACCATCCAAAGGGCGAGATTAAAGGGCTCAATCTGCAGGTTCGAGTTGATCAGGTGGTAGGCAAACTCCTGCACCTCCAGAGGCTTAAGCTGCTTTGCTCTGCACGTGTAACTCATGGCCATCATTCGGTGTCCTTCTGCTGCATTGCAAAGGTATTTTTGTGTGCAGTGTTTAACATCCAGGAGCCATTCAGCAAAGCTGTAGTGAAATAAGATCTTAGTACTGCCAAGTCCATCAGTAAGCAACTTGGAGAGAATGTCCATCTTCTTCTGAAAGTCCTCCATTGTCAAAGTCATGTTTTTAGTCCAGACTGCATAATAGAGCTCCCTGACAGTCAGCGGCCTGCAGGCAGCCAGAATCACATTTAGGATTGGCTGGACTTTGGCGAACTGCTTTCTGACAAACAGTCTCTGGCAGAGCCAAAGGTAGAGTCCATTCAGTGTCCCCGGGATGTCTCGGATTTCCCGCAGCATGATGAAGTTCTCAACCACTCCATCAAGAACTCGCTCAAGGTAAAGGAAGCAGCCACTGCTCTTGATGTGAAGCTGATTCAGCATCTCTGCTGTCTCCTTGGTGAGGTGTTGTCGCAGGGCCTCCTCCTGGTCTAGGCGGTGGAGGATGTATTGCTGCACATCTTTTACGATGTAGGCCTTCCGTAAGTCATCTAGGCTGATCTTTCTGAATCCTAAAAGAAGGACAGAGACAAAAGGTGATTAGTTTGGCCTGAAGTCTGTACAGAAGATTGCTAGTGTCACATTTGGTCACAGTGAGGTTTTTCTATAAAGAAACTAAGAGACAAAATCTAGAAAAAAAAAAATCAGTAAGATGATAGCTATGAGTATCAGCCTGAGAATTTCATAGCATTTATTGAATTCTAGAAAACTGGGAAATGAGCAGACCACACTGACTTTGCATATTTTATCTGGTGATGTCAGCTACAATCTGACGCATTTTCATAAAAGATTAAGTTTTAGGTAAACAAATTAGATTCGCTTTGGAAAGATGTGTGTTCAAAACTACAAATTTACAGCCGTGTTTGCATACCCCTTTTGTCTCCTAAATTGCAGAATTCATAAAAAAATATATAAAGATATATGTATATTTCCCACAATACAAAATAATAACAATTTACATTATTCATCCTATTTACAAAAGTTTTCCTAGTATGTCTTCTTGTTATTAATAAATATTTGCACCTATTGTAGTTTTTGTGGGTGTCTCCCTCAATTGTGAAAAGCTCAAAGTGTGCTTTTTCTAAAGAACAGTGGCAGCTTCTCTACTCAAGACAGGACCATTTATGTTCATTTAGTTGTTCTTTTGCTTTGTGGAATATATATGTTATGTGAAACAGCTTCATCAAGCCAATACTAAATAAAAAAACTAAATGCATTATTTTTAAATATGTTAAATATCTTGCAGATACCACAAGAGGAATGTAAACTTATGCACTCAACTGTATCAGCAGCATTGCAAACACACACACACACACACACACACACACACACACACACACACACACACACACACACACACACAGGGACCTTCATCTTTATGCACAATATACAAAACTCAAGACCAGCAGTGACCGATAAAGGCAGTTTTCCTGCAGAAAGGATGGAATTTGCTTTGTTTTCTCTAGAAAATAAAACAAGACGTGTAATGATTCCTGTGGCAGAACTAGGTCACATCTGCAACTCCACAAAGTATGAAGCACACTCGAGAGTTTCACAAACTGTAAAAAGACTTTTTCAAAATAAAACAAGGCCGAACCAAGGGTTTTACAAACAAGCATTTATGCCAACAGATGTCAAGGCATTCTGCTTCAGATAAGTGTGAATTCCATAGTTTTTTTTTTTCGGGATCGGCATGCATGTTTAACAGCGGCCCAAAGAGCAGATCGAGCATTTTATGCACAGATTTTATTTACAGTTCCCATGGACTCAAGACTTGGCGGGGTCAAAGGAAAGGAAAAAACAAACTCCTCTAAGGTCGTTCACATATGTCTCAATCTTTCTGTAGCCCCACTGGTGGGAGAGCAGCAAAGCATTCCTTTTCCATATAATTTAATTGGTCACTCACTCATACAATCTATAGGAGTCCATTTTCTATGGGAAAGAGGATAAAAATAGGCCTACTTCCTCTCTAAAAGAAGCATGTTTACAACAATCCCAAGTAAACACAATACTCTTTTCAAGCCAAACCCCAGAAAAGTGTTTCAGTCCTTCAGAAAGACAAACCAGCAACACAAAAACAGAATACAGATTACATCTTTCCTGGCCAGTCCCTTAGAGTTTGAAAAGTTCACAAAACCCCTTTGAATGAGATTATATAACGTCCAATTTTTCTGAAAGGGCTCAGGAGTTATTTTCTTTGTCTTTGGTACGTAAGGCCTGAGGCTGCCGTCAACAGCTGAGGTTTCCCAAATAAAACCTGTGTGAAATCTAAACCCGGGCATGAATGACAACAGAGGCACACCTGTGGACAATCATCCCGCCTTCATGCCATATTTTTCCTCTTCTCCTTCATACCATTGGCTTTTAATTTCCAGTTATAGAGTTCATTAGAGCCCACCCACTTTTCAGCGGTGGTGGTTCTGGAAGTATTTTTCCCATAGGGATTTTTAAAAAGTCTTTGTTAAAGCATTATAAGCCATGAACCAAGCCAACCAGCTAAGATAAGAATCACAACATTACAAACTTTGATTTGAAGTAAAAATGCAAATCGAACAATAAGACAAAAGTGTGAACAATAAGAACAAGACTGTGTTCTTAACGGCTTTAGTGAGGGAAGAACTACAATCCCACGAAGCATTCAAATGACATTCATCAAATTAAAACAATGGCGAAATCTAAAAATATTAAAGCTGTTGGTTGTGTCTATAAAAACAATGTTCATTGCAAAATATGCATATTTATACAAATATGTAAGTATTTTGAGAACATTTACGTGACTCGATTACGTAATTTGCAGTGCTTCATGGGAGTGGGCGGAGCTTCACAATAATGGGTGGAGCTGAATATATATTTTGGCGCAATCTACTCACTGCAATTCTGGTGGAACTTTCTCTACAGCATCATGGGTAATGTAGTTTTAACAATGAATTCTGCTATTAAACACGATTCCTTAAAAAATAAATTAATGTGTACAGAAGGGTTCAACAAAAGCATATACAGTAGATTAACAACCTCAGAGCTCACAACAGGTCGGTCTTTGAAGATTTATCTGTTAGTGTTAAAAATCAATCTCTCTGGAGAAACTGAATTACATTTTTACTTCCAAAACCTGACTGTTGCACTCTATTGCATAACATTTTGCTCCAGTTCACCATAAAAAAAACTTTAAATGAAGTCAGAATGGTCACTAGCATGTAGTGCAGTTTACAACCCATGTTCTCTCTTTGAGCCCCGGCGCATCTGAGGCTTGTTTTTGTCATTCGTAAACTAACTGACCCATACCTTCACCCTGCCTTCAAAACACACAACAGTCTCCAAGCCTTCAGCCTGTGCGACTCCAGATGAAGGAAATAGAAAGGCTGAAAGAGGAAGGGGCCTTGCAGGGGGACTAAAAGTGGGGCAGTGGAACAGATGACCCAAATATGTTATTTGGCCGGCGGGTCCTGCACGTAACTAACTCTGTTTAACTTATCTGTTTAAGTGGGTTGAAGGGATGTTGGGTTTGGAGAGCTGCCACCGGTTAAAGAGTTCACTGGGTTTAGAATACAGATTACAAATTACTGTCTAGTAAATACTGGAGGCATTTCAAGAGTTCATCTTTTTAGTCTTCTAAAAAAAACCTGGAGCCAACTAAACCTCTTTCATTATGTTTTCAGCATCCTCCCAAACACATGTACTTTCAATCAGAGGCGGGAGGTCGAGGAAACCCCGAGAGGACGCCGGTGCCCAATCTGACCCTGTTTTTCATGTTTCTAATGAAGAAACCGTGATTCCGTTCCAAATTCTTAATTCAAATTCTTATTCTTCCTATTCTTAATAATACTATATTGCATCATATGATTGAATTAATTTATATATTTTGACTATGTTACATGGGGTAGGATCTCACCATCTGATCAGATGCTGGGAGTCATGATCAAATTTTAAAACAAATCAAAATTTTTTGTTTTATTATTAATTAATGAGTAACTATGAATATCATATTTATTGAATGATAAATGTTATAAATTAGATACAATTGTAAGTATTACATTCTTAAATTATATTAAATTATCATTAATAATTTATTAAAAATAAATGAAAATAATTTTATGTTAGGAATTATAATATAGCTTCAAAACATAAGCAAATATAAGGTACAAAACAAACAAACATTGCAAGCAATAAACGAGAGGTTCAAGTATAAATTCAATCTATACATTCATAAAAAAAAATCATCTCTCCTCTTTCCTCACATAATTGCACTGCGATCATATTTGAAGTTGTTTTCCCTCAGTTCTATCTATTCCAGAATTATTAATCATATTTTCTCTCGGTTTTTACCAAACTGTCATTAGAGAAAATATTCTGCTGCTTTATTTCACTAAATATTTAATCAACACAAATGACAGAATTATGTCTGACTTTTAATAATGAGATCAAATAATATATTAGTATGAAATATGTAATGTAGTAAATTTTTTGGTAGTAGTTTAACTTCACCAGTTAAATTAACACAGCAGATTATTTCAGCTGCGTCGGCCTGTATTAATATGAATAAAGCATGTAATATTTTTTCCAAGGGCAGTCAGGGATTTTTCTTTTTTTCTGAGCATTACTGTTGATGACAGCAGCAGGTTTAACAGGCTGTATTTTAACATATCACATTTTGTCTTGTCTTGGCTGCTTGGGAGGAAACTGGATCTTCCACCGTAAATGAATTCATCAATCATGCGATAGAGCGACAGACAGGTGTGCGTACATAAGGAGTGGTCATTGTGAACAACACTCGGGTGTGTGAACTTCACATGCACGTATACAGACAGCTTGTAAGGAAAGAGATTTCACAAACGAGATCTCCTCAACATTTCAACTGTCTGCAATGAGATGAAACATTTGCTCAAGTCTCCCGCTTCTCAGACGCTTCTTCTGAAAAAAAAGTATCTCCGTATTCTCACACGTCTCAATGATGTCTCAAACTGTGCTCAGATTTGCCAAGATCCCAAAGCCTAAGGTCTAATCACCTGAAGCATTTTAAGAGAAACGTCAGACCAAGGCTGCATCTCATTTTAAACCCTGAGATGAGTTGATGCACAAACTAAATGTAGCTGAGCGCTGCATTACATCTGAGCAGAGCTGACATGAACATTATCTGTAAGATCATCGTTAGATTAGTCAATGATCAAAACAGTCATTAGTTGCAGGCCTGCGTCTGAGTAAAGAGGGTGTTTCTGAGATCATCTGCCGTTGATGTGGTCTTTCCAGTCCATCTGAAATAGAGACGTACCGTCCAATGCTAAAGCGGCACAGAAACCCTAAACCCCAGGCACATGTGTGTCTTGATTACTTGCTATTTTAACTCGCTCTCTGTACATGCGGTGAGGGTTCTGCATGAATGAAACATCGCTCGCCCTCAGCCGCCTGAAAACATGCAAGCGTCCGCTGCTCCGCGTTTGTAATTACGCCAGTCGAGCAAAGTTACCTAAAATACACTTGAATCAGCAAACTTCCCAAATGCAAGCGGCCCAATTCAGAGCTCAAGTGTGTGCGTTCTGATCCAAATACAGTGTTCAAATTACACACAAGCGCTTCAGCAGTGTGTTGAGTCAGAGGACCGGGCCGCTCTCACACAGAAAGAGAAGTAAAATCATTATATACAAACATAAAATCATGTACAGACATGTTCTCTGCTGCAGACTGAGATGACAGACTGTTGCGCTATTGTTGAGACAGATGCAATGATACTGTAGTATAATAGTGCACTAGCTATTTTACTTTAACTTTACTTCTCACTGCATACAGCTACAGTTAAGTACAAACTACATTGTATGGAGTGTTGTTCAAATTACAGATGAAAAATTCATCTGATTTCACTGTTCTGAGTTTAAAACAAGTGAAACTTTATTACTTTATTTTTATAAATATTATTAATTAAATAATAAATAATAATACATTAATTAAATTATTAATGTTTTTATTTTGTAATTTGTATATTTACATTCATGCATCTGGCAGCCACTTTTCTCCAGGAATATGACTTTGTCTCAAATTCAACACATGAATGCAACAATTAATAAAATAATAATAATTATAAAGGAAATGGCAAGTAACACAAATTAAATATGAAATTTTGATGTAGAAAGACTGAAATAGTATTTTTTTTCTGTGTTGGTTTGTTAGTCCAATCCAATCCAGTCCATGTTAAAAAGCCTCATCCAATCAGAACAGAGGCTCATCATCAGTCCGATGACAGCTCAAGGATCAGGATGTCTGCAGGAAAGACAGACTCTTGCTGCTCTCTCTGCCAGCATGAAGCATGTATTTCTTCAATCTCCTCCACTAGAACGAGCTGCACTTCAGTCATTTAACACAACATCTCTCTTCTCCATCACTTCAGAGGGTTTGCTCTGCCAGCTCAAGGTTAATGTGTGCTGTGTTTCTCTCTGGAGAGACGGATAGAAGATGGAGGCTGCGGCTTTTGACGCCGTTTTTAAAAGGACTGCATTTGTAAGGCAGAATCAGCAGTCTAGAGCATGATGGGATATGATCACACACACACAGACACTCCTGGACCTCATGCTGGAGAGTCTGGCCTGTCACCAACAACAATATAACACAGCCTGACCAGAAAGAGAGAGAAATTCCAAGGGAAGGAAACTTGAAGATTATGGAGACGCTCAGGGAGCAGATATACACTTCACCTGTGGACAAGGGGCCTGTGTGTGTGAGTGTGTCTGTGTGTGAGTGTGTGTGTGTGTGTGTGTGT
>NW_015541046.1:70154-70513 GCF_001515605.1 Sinocyclocheilus anshuiensis | reverse complement strand
TGTGTGTGTGTGTGTGTGTGTGTGTGTGTGAGAGAGTGTGAGTGTCTGTGTGTGTGAGAGAGAGAGTGTGAGTGTCTGTGTGTGTGTGAGAGAGAGAGAGTGTGAGTGAGTGAGTCTGTGTGTGTGTGAGTGAGTGAGTGAGTGAGAGTGTGTGTGTCTGTGTGTGTGTGTGAGAGAGTGTGTCTGTGTGTGAGAGTGTGTCTGTGAGAGTGTGAGTGTGTCTGTGTGTGAGTGTGTGTGAGTGAGTGAGTGAGTGAGTGTGTGAGAGAGTGTGAGTGTGTCTGTGTGTGAGTGTGTCTGTGTGAGTGAGTGAGTGAGTGAGTGAGTGAGTGAGTGTGTGTGTGAGTGTGTCTGTGTGA
>NW_015541046.1:55827-70133 GCF_001515605.1 Sinocyclocheilus anshuiensis | reverse complement strand
CAGCATATTAGAATGATTTCTGAAGATCATGTGACACTGAAGACTGGAGTAATGATGCTGAAAATACAGCTGCGCATCACAGAAATAAATTACAGTTTAACATAGATTCATATAGAAAACAGTTATTTTAAATTGTAATAATATTTCAAACTTTTTACTGTATTTTTATGTAGTTTTACTGTATTTTCTGTTTTTAATAAATGTTCTTGTTAATAATGTTCTTATTTCAAAAACAATTTGTAATTATACACAATTGCATAAATGTTCTAAGCTTTTTCAAGTTAATAAAAATGTATTTTAAAAAATAAGTTAATTTACAAATAAAAAATTTAACAGTCGCGACGAAGATCCATATTTTCACTGCATTACAATATCAATCACAAACGTGCTTATTTGATTAGCACAGAAATTGTGCAAAATACTCCTAAATTTTTCAGATTTAAGAAAGAAAAAAAAACATTTAAAAATCCTAAAAGTTGTTTACTTTCAGGTGTAAATAAGACTTTAAATAACAGTTTTCCAATGTGACTCCGCTGTACACTACTGTATGTGTGTTTGCGCTTCACTGTCACTGTGATTTGTGTGTGAAATGCTGAAAAATGCCGCAGCGTCTGAAAAAGTGACAGCGTCTGAAGTGATTAACACCCTGTGTGCATATTAGCTTCTGATCAGGTATTGACATTTGTATTAAGAATAACTAATTTTATTGGTTTTAAGCTTAAATTAGATGTTATTGTGCAAACCACACTTCAAACTCATTTACACCGGCAGCAGAGCGACACATGACAGTTCTGCACTGTTTCCCACAGATTAGCCTTTGACCCCTGAGCCCCCGTCGCCATGGGAATGGCACAGAGGTCACAGAGATCGGCCCCTCACACCCAAACACCGCTAACGGTCAAACGTGTCAATGAATAAGCGTGTGCGGGTGAATCTGACATCTGACCCCACTCACAGAACACGGCTGTCTCAATCAGACTCTGAATACTGTGATGAAGATCATAAACTGACTCTTACATTTATTCCTTATAGAAGCTCAGCACAACTGTATGTTTTCAGAAACACTCAAATGTTGCTACATCACTGTAAAAATCTCTGTATGAAGTTAAAGTAGCTGTTCTCGATGTGAATATCTGGTAAACTGTAATTTATTTCTGTGATGCGCAGCTGTATTTTCAGCATCATTAAGCCAGTCTTCAGTGTCACATGATCTTCAGAAATCATTCTAATATGCTGCTCAAGAAACATTTCTGATTATTATCAACGTTGAAAACAGTTGTGCTGCACAATATTTTTGTGGAAACTGTGATGCATTTTATTTTTCAGGATTCACAGATGAATAGAAAGTTCAAAAGAACAGCATTTATTTGCAATAGAAATCTTCCATAACATTATAAATGTTTTTAGTGGCACTTTTGCTCAATTTAATGCAGCCTTGATGAATAAAAGCATTAATTTCTGAGTGAAATCATACTGGACGAGTCATGATTTTATCTATCAGGATCTGACTGGATCATTGCTGTATTCGCCGTGATGTTACTAGCTTATGTTAACATTTGCCACCAGCAGCCTTTCATTAGCAGACAATGGAGTAATGAGTACAATAAGAGCAGGAGAGTGTTATTCAGAATGTAAACAGAATGAATATCGATGTCATGTTGACTTTAGAGCAGGTGTTTATAATCTGCGGTTAAATGCATCTGATTTTAATGCTGGACACAAACCACTTTGGGATTTCAGTTGATCTTCTGGTCTAAGGTCAGTGTTTACTGGTCATGGATGTTTACTGTGAGCCACCACACACACACACACACACACTCTCTTACACACACACACACACACACACACATTCTCTCACACACACACACACACACACAGACAGACAGACAGGCACACACACGCACACACAGACAGACACAGACACACACACAGACACTCTCTTATACACACACACACACGCACACACACACGCACACACACGCACACACACAGACACACACAGACACACACACAGACACACACACATATACATATACACATATACACACATACACGCACACAAAACTAAAAAAGCTCACATAATTTCTTCTCAATCCAGGTGTGATGTCATCAGAAATACAACACAAACAATTGCCAAATGACTGCACAACTGAACATCACAACACTAATATCAGCTTGTGGTTTGCAAAAATAATGAACACATGGCAGATGAATTAGAGAGAGAGAAGCTCATATTTTCAGTGTTTTTGAAAGTCAAATCCACAGTGAAGAAAAGAGCATTTACTAAAATTAAACTGTACAGTCAAAAATATCTCATCCAAAAACACATTTGCACGTCAATAGCATGGATTCAAATGTCTCAATGGCCACACACAAACTTGCTCAGCAATGGCTCCTCTGCAGTGAATGGGTGCCGTCAGAATGAGAGTCCAAACAGCTGATAAAAACATCACAATAATCCACAAGTAATCCACAGCACTCCAGTCCATCAGTTAACATCTGGAGAAGACAAAAGCTGAAACAAATCCAGCATTAAGACGTTTTTAACTCAAATACGAGTCCATAATCCATAATAACTCTTCCTCCAATGAAAAAGTCCATCTCCTGTTGTCTCTCACATCAAAATCCAGCCACATATTTGTTTAGAGCCGTTTTAAACGTTTTTGTTTCAGCTTTTGTCTTCTCCAGATGTTAACTAATGGACTGGAGTGCTGTGGATTACTTGTGGATTATTGTGATGTTTTTATCAGCTGTTTGGACTCTCATTCTGACGGCATCCATTCACTGCAGAGCATCCATTGCTGAGACACTGATGCACTGCTACATTTCTCCAAATCTGAGGAAGAAACAAACTCATCCCAATGTTGACTGACCAGAGGATGAGCACATTTTCAACACATTTTCATATTTGGGTCAACTATTCCTTTAAATGACATTTCAGTGGTGCAAGAAAATCACAGGGAAAAAGGAATAAATGCTGACTCATTCCTGCTGGCAGATATTGTTAGGAAAAAAACCCAGCAAACCAGAACAAGCTCATAATAAACTGAAAAAAATCTAAATGCTTCATATTGCAAATAAGACCAAAATACCACAACCCGCACCTTCCCACTTTAATAACTTCATATTCTGGAACGCTTTATGAGCAAAGCCCAAACAACAAGCCAAAAGATGCTTATAGTAAGTGCCAACGTAAACTAAATCAAGACTGTTTTGGTGCAAGAACTCTTGAGAAAGTGTTTTGCTTTTGTAGTGCCATGCCAGATTCGACTTGAAATCCAAGTGAAAACATTTTTAAAAACTAAAAACGTTTACAATGTTTGAGATTAATTTCAAATAAAAAGAAAGAATAGAGTGCTACAAAAATTAATTAAAAAAAAAGCAAAGGGTTTGAAGAAACGTCAAAGTAGGAAAATCACACAAAAGATTTAACAAACTGTGTCAATGATGTGTTTTCTTTCAGACTAAATCCATACAGCCAAATCAAACAGCAGCGTTTATCTGTCCTCGCATAACACACGCTCACTGTCTCTCTGCTCATTAGAAATATTCACACATCTGGTGCTGATTTCCTGCTGCGGGCCCGAGAAACTCATCCAGTCTGAGCTCCACGGACTCAGACACACAAACACACACAACAACGCCTTCACTTTCTAGCACTGGGAGACATTATGTTTTCAAATGAACATTAGTCCTAAAAAAGAAACCAATTATGTAACAATTCATTTTTATGCAAAGTAACACAATAACAGACTCTCTGATGCACCGCACACACAAAACTCTAAATCTCAAGGTCTGTAATTCAGTAGAGTTGCTGATTTGATCTGATGAGTGATGTAAATGTAGGGAATAATCAGGCTGAGGTAGAGCGCGTCACCTGTGAAGAGTTTGGTGATGTGTTTGTTCTGCCGGCGCGCCGAGCAGATGAGCAGCAGCCAGGGCGGGAAGAGCTCGTGATGGGCAGCCAGCAGCTCGGCGATGTTTGCTGACCTCTGATCTCTGTCTCCGGTCAAACAGCCCTCGTCCACTGAGTCCAGCAGCACAAACAGAGCCTGAGACGGAGCCTTACAGCCCAGCAGCGGCAGCAACACACACCTGAGAGACAAACACACACAGATGGATATAGCATCTTTTAAAACAAAACATTGGCAAAGGAATTGAACTTGGTCAGATTCAGCAAGTTATTTGAAAGCGATTTTAAAAATCGGTTTTATTTTCCCCCAAATTTAGTATTTTCCATTTGAACTTTTCTCGATTCCGTTTTATTGATTGATTGTCTGCCATATCAGCTGCAATAGCGATACTCATGGCAAAATTAATAGTATGTCAATTTTAAAAGAATTATCATTACAACAATTTCAAGAAATTGTTACAATAATGAAAAAAATAAAATAAATCAACATACAAAAATCAACATATTCAAAATAATAGCAATAGCAATATTAACAATTATATAGAATCTTTCAATTTAATGCATAATACAAATTGTGAGTGATGAATGCTTTAATAATCAAAAAGTATATGAATTAATTTAATTTATAAAACAACTGAATTATTTATTTTCAATTTTAACTATAATATAGCCCTATAAATAGTGCTGTATAATATTTTTTTCCGAAAATGGATACCGTTTTATGATTTAATACAAATTTATTATAAAAAAAATGGTGGCAAACAAATAACAAACAGATTTCCCTATTAAAATGTCATCAAATTTAACAATTCCTTTCATATTTTGGCAAACAAAGATCTGTACAACAGACCTTTATGGTTTAAAATCAGAAGAAAAATGTTTAAAACTGTATTATTAAATTTTTAATAATTAACTAATCAAATTATTATTGTTGTTTGTATTACTTTGCAAAGTACATTCTACTGTGCAATAGTAATATTTCTGTCACAATTTCTTCACGTTAAACCAAACTTTTATTTTGTCAGTCTCGGGCTGTAGTGAAGATCTCTGAGTTGCAGTGTGTATCTGATGATAGCTTTTGGTGAAATGCTGATGAATTGATTCAGAGCAGCTCTGGAGATGAAGTTCATGTGTTCATGTTTTGCCACAATTTTTTTTATAAATCAAAGAATCACGATTTTGAATAGCAATATTACCAAACGTTAGAATTAGACATTTTGACAATATGCCGGTGATGACAGTAAAGAGAAAAGAATGATCCAACTGTGATTAACCGCACGTGATTAACCGCTCACGTTTGACGCGCTTTGTGATGGACCAGAAGTAGAATATATCGCTAGGCACCATTCACACAGAATGCACTTTTATGCTGACAAAGATGCGATGCGGGCAGTGGATTGGAATATGAAAAAATGCAAGAAGATGGGAGTTGATCTTCTTTTAACTTGAGTGCCAACAGTCAAACGCATCCATGTTTATGTAGAAAACAATGGAAAAGTAGCGCAATGGAATAAAAAAAACCTGTAAAGAACTACTACTGAATGTCTGATATTTCATGTTTGCATCATGGTGACAGACTGAAAGCTGCTGTTCATTGTTTTTACAGAACATTTATAGTTTATAATAGTCTACTGGGTGTTATACCTTCAGTTATTTTGAATTGCCTTGATGTTTGAGAATTTTTTGAAGTATTTTCCTTGTATTATCTCTGAACATATAATATGTATAATACACTTTTGTACAATCAATTGTAGTTCATGCATCTTCTCTGCAAAAATATTTCAGTTATAATATAGCCCTATAAATAGTGCTGTATAATATTTTTTTCCGAAAATGGATACCGTTTTATGATTTAATACAAATTTATTATAAAAAAAATGGTGGCAAACAAATAACAAACAGATTTCCCTATTAAAATGTCATCAAATTTAACAATTCCTTTCATATTTTGGCAAACAAAGATCTGTACAACAGACCTTTATGGTTTAAAATCAGAAGAAAAATGTTTAAAACTGTATTATTAAATTTTTAATAATTAACTAATCAAATTATTATTGTTGTTTGTATTACTTTGCAAAGTACATTCTACTGTGCAATAGTAATATTTCTGTCACAATTTCTTCACGTTAAACCAAACTTTTATTTTGTCAGTCTCGGGCTGTAGTGAAGATCTCTGAGTTGCAGTGTGTATCTGATGATAGCTTTTGGTGAAATGCTGATGAATTGATTCAGAGCAGCTCTGGAGATGAAGTTCATGTGTTCATGTTTTGCCACAATTTTTTTTATAAATCAAAGAATCACGATTTTGAATAGCAATATTACCAAACGTTAGAATTAGACATTTTGACAATATGCCGGTGATGACAGTAAAGAGAAAAGAATGATCCAACTGTGATTAACCGCACGTGATTAACCGCTCACGTTTGACGCGCTTTGTGATGGACCAGAAGTAGAATATATCGCTAGGCACCATTCACACAGAATGCACTTTTATGCTGACAAAGATGCGATGCGGGCAGTGGATTGGAATATGAAAAAATGCAAGAAGATGGGAGTTGATCTTCTTTTAACTTGAGTGCCAACAGTCAAACGCATCCATGTTTATGTAGAAAACAATGGAAAAGTAGCGCAATGGAATAAAAAAAACCTGTAAAGAACTACTACTGAATGTCTGATATTTCATGTTTGCATCATGGTGACAGACTGAAAGCTGCTGTTCATTGTTTTTACAGAACATTTATAGTTTATAATAGTCTACTGGGTGTTATACCTTCAGTTATTTTGAATTGCCTTGATGTTTGAGAATTTTTTGAAGTATTTTCCTTGTATTATCTCTGAACATATAATATGTATAATACACTTTTGTACAATCAATTGTAGTTCATGCATCTTCTCTGCAAAAATATTTCAGTGATTTGTTTAACATTTACATCATGTTGACAACTTCATGTGTGGTGGATTTGGAATAGGATTTTCTTTAGTGTTAATAAAGAAAAAGTTACTTGAATCATATTGTAGTTACATTTTCAAGTTGACTAGTTAAAAATCATATAAAAAAAAAAATTATTCGAGATTTTATTTTTTTGCCATACCGCTCAGCCCTATTTGTGAAAATGAACTCCATCTTCATGACTCTCATCAGCTGGCTGTTGTCCACTCACTTCCTGTTGGTTTCTGTCATTATATCGGATATATCTGCTGGAGTCACTGCCATCTGATCACTACAGAAGACTAACATGAGGTTTTGTTTGTTTTTAAATCTGATATTTGTACAGTAAGATCATGACTAATGTGTGTCTGATCTCATCTGTCTCTACACAAGCAGCAGAGATGAAGCAGTCAGATCACTCAACATATCACTGCTCCATTACTGAAATACTGTGTATCTGACCGAACACACAGACGAGTCTGAATGTGGCAGTTCACAGAGTCTCTTTCGGCCCACGTCACACACACATTAACAGAGCGACGCTCAGACACCGAGTGTGTTTGTGCACGTGTGTGGGCGTATGGCCTGAAATCTCCCAGCATGCACTGGAGCAGAGAAACACAGCAGAGAGTCAGGTAGCAGTCAATCAGAACAACAGAGACATGATTCATTTAACTGCAGCAGTGACACACATCGCTGAATAGTAATTAGGCTTGTTACTACACCACATCGTTATGAACTGAACAAAACCTTACATGTTTTATACTCCTTAATATCACCAAACTACTCATTTATTTTAGCTTGTCGTCAAGGCAACATTTCTCATTTTCATTTAAATTGAAGTACTAGCATAACTAAAATTAAATTAAATAAACATATATATATATATATATACACACACGATTTTTTTTCGTCCTGTGTGTCAGTTTTTTGCCTGTCGCTCCGCAATCAAACTGGCCGTCCAATTAGATTTGAGCTTAGATCACGTGTTGCACAAAAAAACTAAACTAAGCAAAACAAACTCTGAAGTTCTTGTTATCATTGGTATCTGAGAACAGATTTATCACATGCAGAGATATTTACTTTAATTTATGCTAATTAAATTACACATTCTCTCAAGAACTCAAGACTGCCTCACCCCCCCCAAAAAAATGTATAAATAAATAAAATAAATAAATAAATCAATATATATATATATACACACACAGTATATATATATATATATATATATATATATATATATAAATAATTCAAAATATTCACAAAAACTATACTAGTGTATCAATGATACTAAAAAAAACACAGATACATACAGTACACTCATGCAAAGCAAAATATATATTGCAAATCTCAACAATATTGTCGCAAAATGCATTACTGTCCAGCTCTAATCTGCTAAACGCAACTACTAAGGCATGAAGATATTATAAAACATTAACATCATGACCTTCTGTAAAGCTGTAACAATTTGCATTGTGAAAAGTGCTAGGAAATAACATTGACTAAAAGTCAATTTAGTAGACCCAGGAAACTCAAGAGAAAAGAACCAGACTCTCATCTGCGCCGCATCATAAACCAATGCCTGCATAAAAAGACACTGATTAAATTACCCTGATATTCAAACCAGCATCACAATGTTCATGTATCATAATCAATTACATCATTGTTCTTTGGAGACGCAGGCTGAGATGTTCACAGATTCCCAGCTCAGAGACAGAGTCTAGAGTGGTCCGAACCATCGACTACAAACTGCTGAATCATCTCTCGGAGAACGACAGAGACGGACTGAGCTCCACCCTGTTCATCCTTCATTAGTTCCTACACCACACGACCAGCCCCCAATAAACCCCGTCTGTCCTGGAGCAAGTGAGCAGATTCTGCTTTAGATCAGTGTTCAGTCCACACTGACAAAACACTTGCATAATAAACACAGGTTTTCCTTTGCATAAATTATAATTTATGTATCCGAAATCAGTTCTTGACATGTTAAGATGTTTGAAGATGTCCTGGAATGACTGATCAGCGGTGAAAGCACGTAACCTGCCTGCTGACCGCAGTAAAAACACAGACCCCATCAATGGGTTTCAGTTTACATCACACTGTGCATTTCTTTCCACAACACCACCACATGCTCATCTGAGGTCTGGAAGATCATGGCTGGAACCGGCCGACAAACAAAACCCAACAATACAAACCTGAAGTTATCCTGTTAACTTTCAACATTGTTATGACAAAGACCCATTGTCCTTCACTATAATATTCTTTACAGATCTCTATTACTGACTTTTTTTAAGGAAATTAATACTTTTTTTTAGTAAGTACGCATCAAATTGATCAAAAGTAAAGACATTTATAATGTTACAAAAGAGTTATATTGCAAATAAATGCTGTTCTTTTGAACTTTCTATTCATCTGTGAATCCTGAAAAATAAAATGCATCACGATTTCCATCAAAATATTGTGCAGCACAACTGTTTTCAACATTGATTATAATCAGAAATGTTTACAGCTTTGATCACAGGAATAAATTACACCTTAACATGTATTCACATAGAAAACAGCTATTTTAAATTGTAATAATATTTCACAGTTTTTACTGTATTATTGATCAAATGTTGAACATTAGAGAGAGAACTGATACTGAATAAACCAGATGTTGACTCAGAATTCAGATAGATCTTTTAACACAAACATACAGCTCTTACAATCATCTACAGATCTTCCCTCAAATTCAGCAGAACTGCAGAGTTCACAGAGTTCATATGTGAGCTGCAGGGGAGACCTTCACTCGAGGTCACATCAACACACACGTCAAGAGAAAAGTTCTCCCTCTCACATGCGCACACACACACACACACACACACACACACACACACGCACAGATTTCTGCGACGCAGAGTGAAAGAGTTTCATCTACTGCACACACTAAAGCACGTGTGATGCTCGTGGTGTTTCAGTGTCTGCTCTCTCTTTGATCTCCAGAGCTGTTGAGCACTCTAGTATTTCACCTTTTCATTTGAAAAATACACACACAAAGGCAAGTCTTCACTACAACTGCCAAAATTAAATGCTTGATTTAAGACATTATGACAGAAATATATTACTATTTATAAATAAATAAATAAATATATATATATATGTGTGTGTGTGTGTGTCAAAATAGCACAACAGGGTAAATATTTTCACTAATAAATACCACCATACTTTCACCAGATGATTAATCATAGTTTTCACTCAAGTTTTCTGAAATGTTATCTTTATTTATGCAAATAAGGCAATATCTAATTAAATATGCACTCATTTCCAGAACAGAAATCTGAACTTTGGGATAAAGCCAAGCTCAAAGTTCTTATTTGATTTTGTTGTCACATTAGAGTTGAAAGTTTTTCCAGAGGGGATTTTTCATTTCTCTTTTTATCTCTCGGTAAATACTGTCAACAGCCAGAAAAAATACATTATATTTAGGAAAAATACACAGATTAATTTGATTATGAATTCAATAGATGATTTAATTTTTCTGAATTATTTTAATAGTTAAATAATATTTTTGTACAAAATACATGTCAAAAAGTATTTTTAACTACTTGAAATCATGAAACCTAAAATGTATCATCAATTTATTAAACATTTAACAAAAATCTTATTTTTAGGGGCCTATGAAATCTGAACTATTTTGGAGGTTTTTTTTGTCATTTTTATCATAGCGCTCTACTTTTGTAGTAACCAGAGGTTCAGTGTCTTGATCAGAGACACGATGAAGGTACAGTAGTTCATTAATTAAGCCTTAAAGCGCTGAGCTTTAACCACTACACCACCTCATCTGAAGCTGTAAATCACAGATCTACTCCTCTCAATGCCAAACGAATGCTGCTCACCTCTTGAACGTCTCAGCTGGGTTTCTCTCGCACTCTCCCGGCTGTAGTGCGCTCTGGACCACCGGCTCGCTCACTTTCTCCTCGTATTCTGGCACGAGTCCCGACTGGCGTATCTGAGACACCAGGCCGCGGACGAAGCCGCTCACGCACAGCGTGTCCGAGTCCTCGACCCGGCAGAAGTGGAAGCCCAGACAGTGCTGGTGCAGGCCTCGGTGGACGCCGTGAATCGAACTGGGCCACAGTAACTCTGTACACAGAGCCGTCTTCCCGCTTCCGGGACCGCCGACCAGCAGGACGCCCCACGAGCCGCCCTTCCCCGCCCTGCTGACGGGGTTGAGCGGCTCTGCAGTTCCCGGAGCGCTGAGGTTGCTGGTTTTCTCCTGAAGGCAGTGCTGGATCTTGTGGAAGACCCACTCGCGGCAGTAGAAGTGTTTGCCCTGCAGCAGACTCGTCTGGGCCATGATCTGTGTCCTGCGGGTCAAAAGCGGCGCTCAGACGTTACTGGGCATGCTTAAACCCTGAGAGGGCTTCCGTGTAGACACCCGTTCATCATCACGATGAGTCTGAGTGACCGTTCCTCCCTTCGACGAACACAGAGGACCAGTGGACTGCAGAACTGGACGCTGAAGGCGATGGGGTTGAATCCTCACAACCTACACAGCGAGGTCTCCATCAAATCCATCCATGTCTCTGAGACCACAGTGTTGTCATAATGCGGCTTTAGCGGACTGATGAAACACCCTGAAACAAACAGCACAGTCACCATTAAAGCCACCATGTAATTCACACCGTTTACTTGTAACACACATTACAGTGAACGATCATCTCAAACATGGCACTAGCAATGCAATGGTCATAGGTTTCATTCCCAAGGAATGCTTGAACTGGGGCCGGTTGCATAAACTGTTTAGACTAGTCTTAAAAAGTTAGCCATCTAATTTTTTTCTTCAAGACTTGCCATAACTTTTTTAATTCAGTTATGACTGATTACCACTTGGCAACTGCTAGTTGGTCAAACTAGTTCTTAAGACACAGTCTTAACATGGTGGGTAAGTTTATGCAACTGGCCCCTGGTCAAAATTACATCAAGTGCAAAGTACATTTACATTTTAATAATTTATTAAAAGTCTGATGCTTTAGATAAAGCACTGGCCAATTGCATAAATGCTTATTAAAAAAATGAATGAAAAACATGTTTGCCTTCATAAATATTCATCAACATTTAATAACTTGATCCACCTCTGAAAGTTTATTAAGGTCTTAAAAAAATGTTGATTTGATGATGCCCCAAAACCTCTGTTGTGCAGAACTTTTATTTGATTATACATTCGATAGATAGCATTTTATGAACAATCAGCAAGGACTCAAACTGTTGCTCAAATATGGCACTAGCAACATAATGGTCATGGGTTCAATGAACTGGGAAGGAATGGGTTCAAAGTTATCAAATGCATAGACCGAATGCAATGTACATCACTTTGGATAAAGCATCGGCCAAATGCATAAATGTAAATGAACAATTAATAAAAAGCATGTTTGTTTTCATAATCTTTAATCAATTTAATAACTCGTGCAAGCTCTGAAATGCCATCAATCCCTCTTGATTTCAAATGTAGCAATGAATACAGCTACATTTGATTTCTTTTGAATCAGTGAATATTCTTGTAGCATGGCACTATAGCAATGCCATGGTCATGGGTTAGATTCCCAAGAGAATGCATGAACTGATCAACTTACACTGAGCGCAATGCAAGTCGGTTTAAATAAAGCATCGGCCAAATGCATAAATGTAAATGATCAATTAAAAACATGTTCTTCATAATAACTTGCTTGATCTCTGACATTGTATCAATCCCTCCTAAATTATCAGCCAAATAGATTGTAAACACAGGGTCATGCTGACGTTATACCCATGTAAAACCACTCAGTGTGTGCCGACCACCTACATTGTAATTCTAGAGCATCATAGGTTTCTTCATTTGGCATGAAATACACATGCAGCAAGCACTTTGGCCAACATTCAAAAGAGCAATGAACCACCGAAAACATATGCAAATACTGAGCCAAGTGCGAGGAGAACAACACAAACACTCCAATAAGTGCGGGAGAATCAAGCAGCTCGCGAGTCAGCAGCATTTTAGGTTATCTTAGCAAAGACTTGGAATAAAAGCTACATTTGATGTCCTGAAATGTTGTGGATTGACAATGATTGATACTTTGATGCCCCAAAAATATTGGCGATCGAACTTTATGTCACCAAAAAAAAATAATGGTCATTGACAATTTAACTTTTACACCCCAATAATATTGGTGATTGACAATAGATTGTACGACGCCCCAAAAATGTTGATGATTCATAAATGGCCAAAAAATATTGCTGATTGACAACTACTTTTACACTGCAAAAACATTGGTGACTGACAACAGATCTTATAATGCCCCAAAAATGTTGTTGATTCACAAACGATACCCCAAAATATTGGTGGCTGACAGTGATAATTTGATGACCCAAAAAGACAATGGATCTTACGATGCCCCAAAAATATTGATGATTGACAACGGATCTTTTGATGCCCCAAAACGTTAATGATGCCCCAAAAATATTGGTGATTGAACTTTATGTCCCAAAAAAAAAATAATGTTCATTGACAATTTAACTTTTACACCCCAATAATATTGGTGTTTGACAATAGATTGTACGACGCCCCAAAAATGTTGATGATTCATAAATGGCCAAAAAATATTGCTGATTGACAACAGATCTTATAATGCCCCAAAAATGTTGTTGATTCATAAATGATGCCCCAAAAATACTGGTGACTGACAACAGATATTATAATGCTGTTGATTCACAAATGCGCCCCCCCTCCCTCCTATTGACAATGATACTTTGATGACCCAAAAATACTAGTGTGGTTGACAATAGATCTTATAATGCCCCAAAAATGCTGTTGATTCACAAACGATACCCCAAAATATTGGTGGCTGACATTGATAATTTGATGACCCAAAAACACAATGGATCCTACGATGCCCCAAAAATATTGATGATTGACAACGGATCTTTTGATGCCCCAAAACATTAATGATGCACCAAAAGTATTGGTGATTCACTATAGCCCAAAAATGCTGACTAGGTTTTGTCACACAGCCAGAGTTTCCAAATGGAAAAATGTCAAGTCATGGCTGTCGACAAATAATAAAACCAACAAAGCCTGATCACCACAGCTACTACTGAAAAATCACGGGAAATTAATATGGGATCTCTATAAGACTTATCTTTACTCTCTTTCTGAGGACAGTAGCTGCTAATGCTAATAAGTTACCAGAGTTTTACAGCGGTAGGAATCACTGTAGACACTATTGTTTTTAACGGAAGCTTTGGTCCACTGTGAGAGCCGGAATGAATCTGAGCGCTTTTCAAACGGATCTTTAAACGCCCATCAAAACAAACCCGTTCAAGCACCCACCAGAGCCAACGAAAACAACGTACCTACTGTAACGGGTGACAAAGACTCTGAACACACACACACACACACACACACACACACACACACACACACACACACACACACACACACACACACAC